>NC_053024.1:76360444-76564190 GCF_003073215.2 Triticum urartu | reverse complement strand
ATCACCGAGGCTTGCCTCGTCTTCGGAGGTGGGCATGTAATTATCATCCTCCACTTCTCCATCTGCCGCTCTCTCAGGAGGGCTGGCTCCTCCATCCTCCTGCTCTAAATCTTGCTGGAGGGGATTCTTGTTATCTTCGGCACTATCCGGAGTGTTATTATCTCCTGTGCCAGTATCACCACTTTTGCTTTGGCAGGACTTAGAGCGGCGCCGCTGACGTCGGCGCTTGGGTTTCTTCTTGGAGGGGTCATCCACCGCTGTCTCGTCGCCATTGCCTTCTTTGGGTGTGTCCACCATGTATATATCGTATGATGAGGTGGCTGTCCAGTGCCCTGTGGGTAGTGGTTCATCTTCGTCTCCCGCATCGTCGTCCATACCGTCAATGTCTTCGGAGTCAAAGTCGAGCATGTCGGTTAAGTCATCGACAGTGGCTACTAAGTGGGTGGTGGGCGGGCCGCGAATTTCTTCGTCATCCGCATCCCAATCCTGCCGGACATAGTTCGGCCAGGATCCTCCTGACAAGGAGAGAGACCTTAACGAGTTCAGTATGTCGCCAAAGGGCGAGTGCTGAAAAATATCCGCGGAGGTAAACTCCATGATCGGAGCCCAATCGGATTCGCTAGGAACGGGCGCATGCGGTTCGGAGTCCGTGGCCGGAGAGAGATCCAGCAGTTTGTCAACACTGCTGTCGTGCAGAGTAAGGTCGATGTTCGGCTCGATCGCTGATGAGGGTAAGGCCTCCGTGGCGGGGTCTATCCACCCGTCCATGGACGGCGCAACTGGCTCCGAATTGAGGGTCGGAGCGGCTGCCGGTGCGATCTCCTGAACACTGTCGGATGGTAGAGCTAAATCGTACTCATCATGACCGCGTGACGCACAAGGCAGAGGCTCGAATCCGTTGAAGATCAAGTCCCCGTGGATATCGGCCATGTAACTTAAGCTTCCAAATCTGACCTGATGGCCAGGGGCGTAGCTTTCATTCTGCTCCAGATGGCCAAGCGAATTGGCCCGCAGTGCAAAGCCGCCGAATACAAAAATCTGTCCGGGGAGAAAAGTCTCACCCTGAACTGCATCACTAACGATGATAGAAGGAGCCATCAAGCCTAACGGCGACGACACAGAGGAACTCTCAATGAAAGCACCAATGTCGGTGTCAAAACCGGCGGATCTCGGGTAGGGGGTCCCGAAATGTGCGTCTAGGCGGATGGTAATAGGAGGCAGGGGACACGAAGTTTTACCCAGGTTCGGGCCCTCTTGATGGAGGTAAAACCCTACGTCCTGCTTGATTAATATTGATGATATGGGTAGTACAAGAGTAGATCTACCACGAGATCAGAGAGGCTAAACCCTAGAAGCTAGCCTATGGTATGATTGTATGTTATTGTTCTGTCCTACGGACTAAAACCCTCCGGTTTATATAGACACCGGAGAGGGCTAGGGTTACACAAGGTCGGTTACAAAGGAGGAGATATACATATCCGTATTTCCTAGCTTGCCTTCCACGCCAAGGAGAGTCCCATCCGGACAAGGGACGAAGTCTTCAATCTTGTATCTTCATAGTCCAGCAGTCCGGCCAAAGGATATAGTTCGGCTGTCCGGAGACCCCCTAATCCAGGACTCCCTCAGTAAGTGTCAAGTTTTCTACAACCGGCCATTAACAAATTCCCATCTGCCCATAACCGCGGGCTCGTCTTTCGAAAGTTCAAAACCCCGCAGGGGTGTCCCAACTTAGCCCATCACAAGCTTTCACGGTTAACGAAGGATATTCATTCTCCCAGGAAGACCCAATTAGACTCGGAATCCCGGTTACAAGACATTTCAACAATGATAAAACACGACCAGCAAAGACGCCCGAATGTGCCGACAAATCCCGATAGAAGATGCACATATCTCGTTCTCAGGGTACACCGGATTGTCCAAGATTATGGTAGGCCAACCCAGAGTTGCCCCTGGTGGCCACCGGCGGTTGACAGGTTGGACCAACACTTAGAGGAGCACTGGCCCGGGGGTTTAAAATAAAGATGACCCTTGAGTCCGCGGAACCCAAGGGAAAAGGCTTAGGAGGCAAATGGTAAAACCAAGGTTGGGCCTTGCTGGAGGAGTTTTATTCAAAGCAAACTATCAAGGGGTTCCCATAACACCCAACCGCGTAAGGAACGCAAAATAAAGGAACATGACACCGGTATGACGAAAACTAGGGCGGAAAGAGTGGAACAAAACACCAGGCATAAGGCCGAGCCTTCCACCCTTTACCAAGTATATAGATGCATTAAAGTAAACAAGATATAATAATGATATCCCAACAAATATCCATGTTCCAACAAGGAACAAACTTCAACTTCACCTGCAACTAGCTACGCTATAAGAGGGGCTGAGCAAAGCGGTAACATAGCCAAACAATGGTTTGCTAGGAAAGGTGGGTTAGAGGCTTGGCATGGCAATATGGGAGGCCTGATATAGCAAGTGGTAGGCATCGCAACATGGCAATAGAGCGAACAACTAGCAAGCAAAGATAGAAGTGATTTCGAGGGTATGGTCATCTTGCCTGCAAAGTTCTCAGAGTTGACAAAAGCTTGATCCTCATAAGCGTACTCAATAGGTTCCTCGATCATGTACTCGTCTCCTAGCTCTACCCAAAGCAAGAACACAAGCAAAGGAAAGAACAATCAACCACGGTACAATGCACAAGCAACATGATGCAAAACATGGCATGATATGCGAGATGTGATATGTAATGCATATGCGTGCTCTGGAAGGAAAAGAATGAACAAGGAATCAACTTGGCAAACCAAGTGCGCCGCTGGAAAGATGAGTTGATTTCGGTCGAAATCGACATAAAGATCACCGGAATCGGATGCACAGTTTGCAAATGGCAAGCAAAACAAGAATGGCAAAAATTCTGTGATTAACAGCATGATGCCATCTAGAATGCAACAAGAAACTAAGCTACTGCACTCCAACATAACAACCATGCACATGGCAGGGATCTACTCAAGATTCTTGATAAAAGTTGAACACCAAGCTACGGCTAAATGACAAAAGAGCAGGGTCAAACAAGCATGGCAAAAGTGCAAAAGATATCAGCTTCACAGACTTAGTGAAATATACTAACATG
Source organism: Triticum urartu (assembly GCF_003073215.2). Lineage (NCBI taxonomy): Eukaryota > Viridiplantae > Streptophyta > Magnoliopsida > Poales > Poaceae > Triticum > Triticum urartu. The sequence goes on along the minus strand of NC_053024.1, from coordinate 76,561,075 downwards.
CCAGGAATAACATCAGGAAGCAATGTTTAGAGCAAGCTAATAACATGCTACAGGAACAGATCATAGCAAACAAAGGCATGGCATGAAACTACTAAATGCATAAAACAAAAGTCCCAAACAAGCACAAAAGATATGATGGCACCCATGTAAACATAGCAAGTTTTATTAACAGCTTCATACTTAGCAGAAAACTGAGCATGGCATAAACAGAATTATGAAGGCATCTTTGCGAGCTCGATTCACTCATCACAAAGCATTGCATGACAAGATAAGCATAGCATCAGCAAGAAGACATGTTCATGAAGCTAACCATGGCAAGAGCAAGTTCATAGCATGCATGGATCAACTACAACAACCATGGAAAAATTGATTAACATGCAAACAATCTGCTAGGAACATTTTATAGCTAAAGTAGAGCAAGATTAAGACATGCTAAAGCACTCCATAATTGCAAACAGGGACATGTATGGATAGAGAACAACCATATGTCCAAATCATCCTTACTGAAGCAATTTAAAACTAGCATGGATCTCACTGTAGCATCATGGTTACATGGCATAAAAATAACAGTAGAACAAGGAGTTAGTAAAATCCTAAGTCCCTGAAATCAGCAATATCACGCAGGCTACTTTGCATGCTTGTGCTAGTCACCACAAGGATCACAAAAATACATGGCAAGCACCCCTGTAAAGATGGCATGACATAGATCAAAACACATGTCGAGCTCATGCCCATATGCAGGACACAACAAATGTGACAAAAATGACAAATCCTCATACTCTGATAAGAATTAGCACCTAACAATTTATAGCACTCTAGCATCAGTGATTAGGGCATCAAGATGGACTCAAACAAGCATGCCACAATGGAACAAAATGAAGAGCACATCATGATGAAAATTTTGATATATTACACGCACAAAACGGAGCAGCACACATGAAGTTATGGCATGATGAACAGAGGCATAAAAAGTTGCACAGAGAAGACTTGGAGAAAAAAAGGGGGGTGGTCAACCTCTCAGATCTAGGGTTCGGAGCGCATCCCGAGGTTCGCCAGATCGAGGCTCGCCGGTGTGCTTGTCAGAGACGGACACCAGAGCTTTAGAGGACGACGGCCGGAAGGTGCAGGGAGGTGGGTCTGGGCAAGGGGAGGTGCGGGCGGCGGAGGAGACTGGTGGCGGGGGGCGCGGCTCGCGAGGTCAGCGGCGGCTGCCGGTGTCGGAGATGGCAGCCGGAGGAGCTGGCGCTGAACTCTGGGCGGCGGCAGTGCTCGGGCGCGGGGGGCGCGCGGGGGAGCGGGAGGCAGCTAACGGGCCGGGCGGACCCCCTACGGGCTCGCCGGGCCGGCGGCGGCGCGAGCATGTCCGGCGCCGGAGAGGATGAAAAATTAGGGTTTTGAACCAGGATTTGGACGAGGAGCACATATTTATAGGTAGGAGGAGGTAGGAGTGTCCAAATGAGGTGTAGTTTTCAACCACGCGATCGTGATACGATGACGGAGGACATGGGAGTGGTTTGGATGGGTTATTGAGCTGTTTTGGAGGGGTGTTGGGCTGCAACACACACGAGGCCTTTACGGTTCCCCGGTTAACCATTGGAGTATCAAACGGACTCCAAATGGCACGAAATTTGACAAGAGGTCTACCGGTAGTGTACCAAGGCCGCTTGGCAAATCTCGGTCCATTCCGAGAATGTTTAACACCCGCTCACGAAAAGAGACAAAAGGGGATGCCGGTGCACGTAGGAGTGTCGGATTGCAAAACGGACAACGGGGAAAAAGCTCAGATGCATGAGACGAACACGTATGCAAATGAGATGCACATGATGACATGATATGAAATGCATGACATGGACAAAATGCAAACGAAGACAAAAACCCAACCACGAAGGGAGTCTCATAAATTAAAGCCGAAATGGCAAGAGTTGGAGTACAAATATGGCAAGTTACATCCGGGGTGTTACAACACTCCACCACTATGAAAGGATCTCATCCTGAGATCTAGGACTGAAAGAACTCTAGATATTTGGAACGGAGGTGGTCCTCGCATTCCCAGGTGGCTTCTCGGTCGGAATGATGTGACCACTTCACTTTCAGGAATTTGGTAGACTTGTTTCGAGTCTTGCGCTTGGTTTCTTCAAGAATAGCAACGGGATGCTCATGATAAGACAGGTCTTCTTGGAGATCAATCTCTTCGAAGTTGATGGTGCGCTCAGGAGTCTTGAAGCACTTGCGAATCTGTGACTCGTGAAACATGTCGTGCACGTTTGCGAAGTTGGACGGAAGCTCAAGTTGATAGGCGAGGTCGCCTCTTTTTCCAATGATCTTGAAAGGACCCACGTATCTAGGGGCAAGATTCCCTTTGATATCGAAGCGACGAGTATCTTTCATTGGAGAGACGCGGAGGTAGACATGGTCTCCGATCTTGAAAGCCAAGTCACGATGCTTGCTATCATAGTAACTCTTTCGGCGCGATTGCGCGGCTTTGAGATTTTCACGTATGACTTTGCACATTTCTTCAGCTTCTATGATTAAGCCATGGCCAAGAAGTTGGCGTTCACCAGTCTCTGACCAATTAAAAGGAGTACGCCACTTTCTGCCATAGAGAATCTTGAATGGGCTTTGCCCGAACTCGCTTGAAAACTGTTGCTGTAGGAGAACTCGGCATATGGAAGACAATCTTCCCACTTCATGCCGAAGAAAATGACACAAGCCCTGAGCATATCTTCAAGAATTTGATTGACTCGCTCAACTTGTCCACTAGTTTGAGGATGGAAGGCTGTGCTGAAACGAAAGTTGGTGCCCATGACCTTCTGGAAGGAGTCCCAGAACTTAGAAGTAAAGATTCTTCCACGATCTGAAGATATCAACTGCGGAATGCCATGCAAAGAGACAATCCTAGAGGTGTATAGCTCTGCTAACTGAGCTGCTGTGATAGATTCTTTGATTCGACGAAAATGAGCAAATTTTGTAAGCTTGTCGATGACAACAAAGATAGCATCATCTCCACATTTGGACTTGGGAAATCCAGTCACGAAGTCCATCTTAATATGGTCAAACTTCCATTCTGGAATGGCAAGAGGTTCGAGGAGACCAGCTGGGCATTGGTGTTCTGCTTTCACTCTTCTGTAGACATCACATTCGTTCACGAATTGAGCAATTTCTCGCTTCATTCATGTCCACCAATATGACTGCTTGAGGTCATGGTACATCTTTGTACTTCCAGGATGAATGGATAGAAGGGAATTGTGTGCCTCGTTCATAATGACTATCCTTAGACCACCTTTAGGAACCACAATTCGATCCTTGAAGAATAGAGTATCTTTGTCATCAAGGCGATATCACTTGTACTTGGGTTGGCTCTTGGCAATCCCATTTTTCACCTTCTGCACCATGACATCAAGAAGTTGTGCCTCACGAATTTGATCTTCCAAAGTAGGAGAGACTTGGAGGTTGGAAAGAAAGCCTTGAGGAAAAACTTGGAGATTCAGTTTGCGGAAAGCTTCACAAAGGTTCGGTTGGAAGGGCTTGAGAATTAAGCTGTTGCAGTAAGCCTTCCTGCTCAAAGCATCTACAATGACATTGTCCTTGCCTAGAGTATATTCAATACTCGGATTGTATTCTTGAATCATTTTGACCCAACGAGTCTGCCTGAGGTTGAGGTTGGGTTGAGTGAAGATGTACTTGAGGCTCTTATGATCAGTGAAGATGTCCACTTTCCTTCCCAATAAGAGATGTCTCCATGTTAGTAGAGAATGGACAACTGCCGCCAACTCGAGGTCATGAGTGGCATAGTTCTTTTCATTGGGCTTCAACTGGCGAGAGGTATAAGCCACAACTTTCTTCTCTTGCATCAACACAACACCGAGACCTTGTAGGGAAGCATCACAGAAAACTTCGAATGGTTTGGATTCATCAGGAGGAGTCAAAACAGGAGCTGTGACTAACTTCTCTTTGAGGGTGTGGAAAGCAATGTCACATTCAGGCATACAGACATACTTGACATGCTTCTGTAGGAGGTTGGAAAGAGGCTTTGCAATCTTAGAGAAATTCTCAATGAATATTCGACAATAGCTTGCAAGCACAAGGAAATTGCGGAGCTGCTTCACATTCTGAGGCGGTTCCCAATTCACAATTACAGACACCTTCTCACGATTAATAGCTATTCCCTTGGCAGAGATGATATGCCCAAGGTAAATAACCTCATCAAGCCAGAACTCACACTTTGAAAACTTCACATAGAATTGATGCTCTCTGAGTTTGTCGAGTACTAATCTCAAATGCTTGGCATGGTCCTCCTTGTTCTTGGAAAAGACCAAAATATCATCGAGATACACCAAGAAGAAATCATTTGTGTAAGGGTTGAAGATGAAGTTCATCATGCGAGAGAACGTTGGAGGAGCATTGACAAGGCCGAAAGACATGATAGTGTATTCATAAGAACCATAGCTTGTTCTGAATGCTGTCTTGGGGATATCTTGTTCACGAATGCAAATCTGATGATAACCCATACGGAGGTCAAGATTGGAGAATACTTGGGCACCCTGAAGTTGCTCGAATAGCTCATTGATGTTGGGAAGTGGATACTTGTTATTTATTGTCTTCTTGTTCAATGGACGGTACTTGACACAAAGTCGGTCCATGCCATCCTTCTTCTTGACAAAAAGAACACCACAACCCCATGGAGATGAACTCGGTCTGATCAGACCCATACGTTCTTGTTCATCAAGTTGTTTCTTCAACTCATTCAACTCTTCTGGTCCAAGCTTGTAAGGACGTTTGCAAACAGGTTCTGAGCCAGGCTCAAGATCGATGATGAATTCAACTAGCCGGTGAGGAGGCATTCCTGGAAGCTCTTCTGGAAAGACGTCTTGATATTCACAAACGACTGGAATCTGAGATATGGCATTCAACTCGCCCTTCTCATTGAGAGAAAACAGCCAAATGGTTTCATCACGAGCGGCATAGATGATCACATCCTCAGACGAGTGTGTCAATTGAATCTGCCTGGCAGCACAATCAAGCTGAGCCTTGTGCTTAGAAAGCCAGTCCATGCTGAGAATTAGATCAATATCCGAGTCGCCAAGGATAATTGGAGAAGACATAAACTTATAGTCACCCATCTTGATAGAAACATCCGGAACCATGGAGTTAGCGTTCATGCATTTACCCGGTGAGACAACTACTAACGGACTAGGAAAAACTTGGAAAGCCAACTCATGCTTTGATGCAAGTGGTCTTGAGATGAAACTAAGCGATGCACCAGTGTCAAAAAGAACTTTTGCAGGAAAATCATTAACAGGAAGGTTACCCATGATCACTTTTGAAGAATCCTCTGCCTGAGCTGCGTTCATCATGTTGACCTTTGCAACCTTGGAATTATGCTTGACCACTACATTGCTGGCAGATCTCACAGGAGGAGGAGGCGGAAGGCGCCTTTGGTTGAAGCATTTGTTTGCATAGTGCCCTTTCTGCTGACACTTGTTGCAAGTAACCTCTGAGAGCGGACGGTGATAAGGAGCACTTGACCTTGGAGTATGAGGCTGCGCTTTGTTCTGATAGCCTGGGTTGGGTGGGTGGGAAGATCCATTGCCACCTTTACTCTTCTGCTGGTAAGACTGACGAAATGGAGGAGGAGGCAACCATAACTTCTATTGCTTAGCTGCCACTTGAGTTGAAGAAGAAGATGGAGCTGCATCCCTGACTCTCTTCTTAGATGCATCACACTTGAGCTGAGCAGCTTCTTGCTTTAGTGCCATGTTGTAGAATTCATCATACTTGGTCGGCTCAAAAAACACGAGAGGTAATTGCAGATCTTCTCTAAGGCGACCTCTGAATTGATAAATCATGCTCTTTTCATCAGAGACGTCTTGTTTAGCGAAGCGAGCGAGCCTCTGAAACAGGATATTGTATTGGTAAACAGACATGCTGCCTTGCTTGAGATTGCGGAACTCCTCGCGCTTACTCTCAGCAACACTTTGTGGAATGTGGTGAGCTTTGAAGTCTCGACGGAAATCATCCCAGGTAATCACACGACCTCCTTTGGCATCTCTGTATTGTTGATACCACTCAGTAGCTTGGTCCTTGAGTTGATACCACTCATAAGCAAACTTGACAAAGTCCTCAGGCCTGAGATTTCTACACTCAAAATGTTTGCAGATATCCACGAGCTAGTCGTCGGCGTCTGTGGCCTCGACACAGTTACTGAAGGACTTCAGCTGGTTTGCGAGGAACTAATTGAGGGTAGCAAACTGAGGCTGATTGTTGCCTTGGCCTTGATTTCCTTGGTTGCCTTGCCCTTGGTTGCGCTCTTGCAAGAGTTGGAAAAGCATCTGAGTGTTGGTGTTGGTGGCGGCCATGACAGCTTGCCATGCCTCCGGAGGTGGAGGTGGTGGCAGAGGTTCCGGATTCTGACGCGTTGGAGGAGCCATCCTGAAGAGGTTGACATCCGTTAGCATCTTGAAAGACATATATTCAAGCTGAACCAAAGGATCGAAATTGCAACATATAGCCTTAACATTTGAACAAGAATGAACGAATGAATTCCAAAGTAAATCATCACACTTCCATTAAGTTGATAAGGCACTTAGATAAAGGTAGATGAATAAAACAACAAGATACAAATATGAACAAATAATTGGTAAGGATTACCCAATCACAAACCAAATATCTACAGGAAGAAATACTAGAGCTACATGAATTCCCACCTATGAAACTCCCGAAACTTTCTGGTTATGCAATCAGGTGTTGGGGATACAGGGGAAGCATAATATCTCACCCAAAACTAGCAAATCCTACATCCAGCTGTATCCATCCTTCAACACATAACCAAGAAAACTTTGGAAATCATTTACCTCAACCTTCGAAAAGCATTTGTTATATGAGTTATGGCAATACTCCCGAACTCCCGCCCCGGTACTGGGTGGCGTCGAGGTTATCTCACCAACAACTGCATAAAAGAGTTTTCGATGTCAGTGAACTCAGGTATTCCAGAACTGCAACGATAAAATTGTGACGACAACACCTCAGAGCTCAACTCCCCGGGACACTGCCACAACCCCTAAATGTCAGGAGGCACCAAGAACAATGTTCTCGTCACAAAACCATCGGAACGAGTCCAAGATACCCGCGTGATCCTAATTTTTTTAGTGAAATTTGAGGAGAGAAGAGTCAAAACTCTACGTCAGGAGGCCTCACCAGAGAGACGAAGGGACTGAGGAGTAAAAAGAATCCTACTCTCCGATATATATATATATATATATATATATATAATCCTAAGACTCAAAACATTTTCTTCTAGACTCAACAACGTCAGCGATTCGATCAAGCAGGGGGCTCCTAAGTCGGGAAAGGCTCTGATACCAACTTGTAACACCCACGATGCGGCTATATCTCCCACGTGTCGGGGCACGACTTAGAGGCATAACCGCATGGTAGGCATGTTGCAAGAGGGGTAATCTTTACACATCCCATGTACTGAATAAGAAAGGGATAAAGAGTCGGCTTACAATCGCCACTTCACACAATACATAAATATATCATACATCATCCAGAATACAATCAAGGTCCGACTACGGAACCAAAATAAAGAAAGACACCCCAAATGCTAGATCCCCGATCGCCCCAACTGGCTCCTCTACTGATCATCCGAAAAGAAACATAGTAACGGCCCGAATCCTCGTCGAACTCCCACTTGAGTTCGGTAGCGTCCCCTGCACTGGCATCATCGGCACCTGCATCTGTTTGGAAGTATCTGTGAGTCACGGGGACTCAGCAATCTCACACCCTCGGCGATCAAGACTATTTAAGCTTAAAGGTAGGAAAGGGGTAGTGAGGTGGAGCTGCAGCAAGCACTAGCATATATGGTGGCTAACTTACGCAAAAGAGAGCGAGAAGAGAAGCAAAGCACGGTCGAGAAGCTAATAATGACAAGAAGTGATCCTGAAGCTACTTACGTTCAAGCATAACACGAGACCGTGTTCTCTTCCCGGACTCCACCGAAAAGAGACCATCATGGCTACACACGCGGTTGATTCATTTTAATTAAGTTAAGTGTCAAGTTTTCTACAACCGGACATTAACAAATTCCCATCTGCCCATAACCGCTAGGCACGGGTCTTTGAAAGTTCAAAACCCTGCAGGGGTGTCCCAACTTAGCCCATCACAAGCTCTCACGGTCAATGAAGGATATCCCTTCTCCCAGGAAGACCCGATCAGACTTGGGATCCCGGTTACAAGACATTTCGACAATGATAAAACAAGACCGGCAAAGCCGCCCAATGTGCTGACAAATCCCGATAGGAGCTGCACATATCTCGTTCTTAGGGCCCACCGGGTGTCTAAGATTATGGTAGGCCAACCCAGAGTTGCCCCTGGTGGCCACTGGCGGCTGACAGGTTGGACCAACACTCAAAGGAGCACTGGACCGGGGGTTTAAAATAAAGATGACCCTTGAGTCCGCGGAACACAAGGGAAAAGGCTTAGGTGGCAAATGGTAAAACCAAGGTTGGGCCTTGCTGGAGTAGTTTTATTCAAAGCGAACTGTCAAGGGGTTCCGATAACACCCAACCGCGTAAGGAATGCAAAATCAAGGAACATAACACTGGTATGGCGGAAACTAGGGTGGCAAGAGTGGAACAAAACACCAGGCATAAGGCCGAGCCTTCCACCCTTTACCAAGTATATAGATGCATTAAAGTAAACAAGATATAATAATGATATCCCAACAAATATCCATGTTCCAAGAAGGAACAAACTTCAACTTCACCTACAACTAGCAACGCTATAAGAGGGGCTGAGCAAAGTGGTAACATAGCCAAACAACGGTTTGCTAGGAAAGGTGGGTTAGAGGCTTGGCATGGAAATATGGGAGGCATGATATAGCAAGTGGTAGGCATCGCAGCATGGCAATAGAGCGAACAACTAGCAAGCAAAGATAGAAGTGATTTCGAGGGTATGGTCATCTTGCTTGCAAAATTCTCACACTTGACGAAAGCTTGATCCTCGTAAGCGTACTCAACAAGTTCCTCGATTACGTACTCATCTCTCGGCTCTACCCAAAGCAAGAACACAAGCAAAGGAAACAACAATCAACCACGGTGCAATGCGCAAGCAACATGATGCAAAACATGACATGATATGTCCGATGTGATATGCAATGCATATGCGTGCTCCGGAAGGAAAAGGATGAACAAGGCATCAACTTGGCAAACCTAGTGCGCCGCTGGAAATATGAGTTTATTTCGGTCGAAATCGACATAAAGATCACCGGAATCGGATGCACGGTTTGCAAATGGCAAGCAAAACAAGAATGGCAAAATTCTGCGATTAACAGCACGATGCCATCTAGAATGCAACAAGAAACTAAGATACTGCACTCCAACATAACAACAAAGCATATGGCAGTGATCTACTCAAGATTCTTGATAAAAGTTAAACACCAAGCTATGGCTAAATCACAAAAGAGTAGGGTCAAACAAGCATGGCAAAAGTGCAAAAGATATCAGCTTCACAGACTTAGTGAAATATACTAAAATGCCAGTAATAACATCAGGAAGCAATGTTTAGAGCAATCTAACAACATGCTACAGGAACAGATCATAGCAAACAAAGGCATGGCATGAAACTAATAAATGCATAAAACAAAAGTCCCTTACTGACCATGAGCCAACAAGGCACAGAAGATATGGTGGCACCCATGTAAACATAGCAAGTTTTATTAACATCTTCAGACTTTGCAGAAAATTGAGCATGGCATAAACAGAATTATGAAGGCATCTTTGCGAGCTTGATTCACTCATCACAAAGCATTGCATGATAAGATAAGCATAGAATCAACAAGAATACATGTTCATGAAGCTAACCATGGCAAGAGCAAGTTCATAGCATGCATGGATCGACTACAAGAACCATGGAAAAATTGATTAACATGTAAACAATCTGCCAGGAACATTTTATAGCTAAAGTAGAGCAAGATTAAGACACGCTAAAGCACTCCATAATTGCAAACAGGGACATGGATGGATAGAGCATAACCATATGTCCAAATCATCCTTATTGAAGCAACTTAAAACTATCATGTATCTCACTGTAGCATCATGGTTACATGGCATAAAAATAACAGCAGAACAAGGAGTTTGTAAAATCCGAAGTCCCTGAAATCAGCAATATCACGAAGGCTAGTTTGCATGCTTGTGCTAGTCACCACAAGGATCACAAAAATACATGGCAAGCACCCCTGTAAAGATGGCATGGCATAGATCAAAACACATGTAGAGCTCATGCCCATATGCAGCACACAACAAATGTGACAAAAATGACAAATCCTCATACTCTGATAAGAGTCAGCACCTAACAATTTATAGAACTCTAGCATCAGTGATTAGGGCATCAAGACGAACTCAAACAAGCATGCCACAATGTAACAAAATGTAGAGCACATCATGATGAACATTTTGATATATTACATGCACAAAACGGAGCAGCACACATGAAGTTATAGCATGATGAGCAGAGGCATAAAAAGTTGCACAGAGAAGACTTGGAGAAAAAGGGGGGGGGTCAACCTCTCAGATCTAGGGTTCGGAGCGCATCCCAAGGTTTGCCGGATCGAGGCTCGCCAGTGTGCTTGTCGGAGACGGACGTCGGAGCTTGAGAGGACGACGGCCGGAAGGTGCAGGGAGGCGGGTCCGGGCAAGGGGAGGTGCGGGCGGCGGAGGAGACTGGTGGCGGGGGGCGCGGCTCGCGAGGTCAGCGGCGGCTGCCGGTGTCGGAGATGGCAGCCGGAGGAGCTGGCGCTGAACTCTGGGCGGCGGCAGTGCTCGGGCGCGGGGGGCGCGCGGGGGAGCGGGAGGCAGCTAACGGGCCGGGCGGACCCCCTACGGGCTCGCCGGGCCGGCGGCGGACACATGGCGAGGCGCGACTGGCTGCGGGCGGCGGTGCGGGCGTGTCCGGCGGGAGCGGACACGTCCGACGGCGGAGAGGACGAAAAATTAGGGTTTTGAACCCGGATTTGGACGAGGAGCACATATTTATAGGTAGGAGGAGGTAGGACTGTCCAAATGAGGTGTAGTTTTCGACCACGCGATCGTGATCTGACAACGGAGGACATGGGAGTGGTTTGGATGGGTTATTGGGCCGTTTTGCAGGGGTGTTGGGCTGGAACGCACACGAGGCCTTTATGGCTCCCCGGTTAACCGTTGGAGTATCAAACGGACTCCAAATGGCACGAAATTTGACAGGCGGTCTACCAGTAGTGTACCAAGGCCGCTTGGAAAATCTCAGTCCATTCCAAGAATTTTTAACACCCGCTCATGAAAAGAGACAAAAGGGGACGCCGGTGCACGTAGGAGTGTCGGATTGCAAAACGGACAACGGGGAAAAGCTCGGATGCATGAGACGAACACGTATGCAAATGAGATGCACATGATGACATGATATGGAATGCATGACATGGACAAAATTCAAAACGAAGACAAAAACCCAACCACGAAGGGAATCTCATAACTTAAAGCCGAAATGGCAAGAGTCGGAGTACAAATATGGCAAGTTACATCCGGGGTGTTACAAGTTGAGCCCTACGCCGCCGTCGATGAGGGTCTTGGTGACTTGCACGTTGCTGATGATGGGTGAATGATGACCCACAAGTATAGGGGATCTATCGTAGTCCTTTCGATAAGTAAGAGTGTCGAACCCAACGAGGAGCAGAAGGAAATGATAAGTTTTCAGCAAGGTATTCTCTGCAAGCACTGAAATTATAGGTAACCGATAGTTTTGTGATAAGATAATTGGTAACGAGCAACAAGTAACAAAAGTAAATAAAGTGCAGTAAGGTGGCCCAATCCTTTTTGTAGCAAAGGACAAGCCTGGACAAACTCTTATATGGAGAAAAGCGCTCCCGAGGACACATGGGAATATCGTCAAGCTAGGTTTCATCACATTCATATGATTCACGTTCGGTACTTTGATAATTTGGTATGTGGGTGGACCGGTGCTTGGGTACTGCCCTTACTTGGAAAAGTATCCCACTTATGATTAACCTCTATTGCAAGCATCCGTAACTACAACAAAAGTATTAAGGCAAACCTAACCATAGCATGAAACATATGGATCCAAATCATCCCCTTACGAAGCAATGCATACACTAGGGTTTAAGCTTCTGTCACTCTAGCAACCCATCATCTACTTATTACTTCCCAATGCCTTCCTCTAGGCCCAAATAATGGTGAAGTGTCATGTAGTCGACGTTCACATAACACCACTAGAGGAGAGACAACATACATCTCATCAAAATATCGAACGAATACAAAATTCACATGACTACTAATAGCAAGACTTCTCGCATGTCCTCAGGAACAAACGTAACTACTCACAAAGCATATTCATGTTCATAATCAGATGGGTATTAATGTGCATATAGGATCTGAACATATGATCTTCCACCAAATAAACCAACTAGCATCAACTACAAGGAGTAATTAACACTACTAGCAACCCACAGGTACCAATCCCGGACATGGAGGCAAGAATTGGATACAAGAGATGAACTAGGGTTTGAGAGGAGATGGTGCTAGTGAAGATGTTGATGGAGATTGACCCCCTCCTAATGAGAGGATCGTTGGTGATGATGATGGCGATGATTTCCCTCTCCTGGAGGGAAGTTTCCCCCGTAGAACAGCTCCACCGGAGCCCTAGATTGGTTCCGCCAAGGTTCCACCTCGTGGCGGCAGAGTCTCGTCTGGAAAGATGGCTTATGATTTTTTCCTCATCGAAAGACTCCATACAGCAGAAGATGGGAATCGGAGGGCCACTAGGGGGCCCACGAGGTAGGGGGCGCGCCCAGGGGGGTAGGGCGCGCCCCCCACTCTCGTGGGCAGGGTGTGGCCCCCCTTTGGAACTTCTTGCGCTCATTATTTATTATATATTCTGAAAATGACTTCCGTGAAGTTTCAGGACTTTTGGAGCTGTGCAGAATAGGTCTCTATTATTCGCTCCTTTTCCAGCCCAGAATCCCAGCTGCCGGCATTCTCCCTCTTTATGTAAACCTTGTAAAATAAGCGAGAATAGGCATAAGTATTGTGACATAATGTGTAATAACAGCCCATAATGCAATAAATATCGATATAAAAGCATGATGCAAAATGGACGTATCAACTCCCCCAAGCTTAGACCTTGCTTGTCCTCAAGCGAAAGCCGCAATCGAAAAATATGTCCACATGTTTAGAGATAGAGGTGTCGATAAAAATAAAATACGGACATGAGGGCATCATGATCATTTTTAGAGCAGCAACTTTTATAATTCTTGTCATAAGATCTCTTATGCTAGAGTAACAATTAAATCACAATTTCAAGTATGAATCATAAACTTCATTGAAAACTAACAAACTATAATCTCAGTCATTGGAGCAATTGCAATTTATCATAACATAGGAAAGAGTCAATATAAGAGCTTTTCAGCAAGTCCACATACTCAACTATCATATAGTCTTTCACAATTGCTAACACTCATGCAATACTTATGGGTATGGAGTTTTAATCGGACACAGAGAAATATAGGGGCTTATAGTTTTGCCTCCCAACGTTTTACCTCAAGGGTAATGATAACAATAATAGTTCATGAAAACTCACATCCAATTAGCCATATATACCAGGATCTTTCCAAGATGTTGTGCTTGCCAAAAGTTAAAATTTAAAAAGGAAGGGTGAAGATCACCATGAATCTTATGTAAGGTAGGAGATAAAAGTAAAAGATAGGCCCTTCACAGAGGGAAGCAGAGGTTATCATGCGCTTTTATGGTTGGATGCACAAAATCTTAATGCGAAAGAACGTCACTTTATATTGCCACTTGTGATATGGACCTTTATTATACAGTCTGTCACTTTTATTTCTTCCATATCACACGATCATATAAAGCTTATTTTCTCCTACACTAATAAGGCATACATATTTAGAGAGCAAATTTTTTTATTGCTTGCACCGATGACAACTTACTTGAAGGATCTTACTCAATCCATAGGTAGATATGGGGACTCTCATGGCAAAACTGGGTTTAGGGATATTTGGAAGCACAAGTAGTATCTTTGCTTGGTGCAAGGTGTTTGGCTAGCATGAGGGGGGAAGGCAAGCTCAATCATGTTGGATGATCCAAGACAATATAATTTATCTCAGATGCAAGAAAACATAACCCATTACGTTGTATTCCTTGTCCTACGTCAACTCTTTAGCATGTCATATTTTAATGAGTGCTCACAATCATAAAAGATGTCCAAGATAGTATATTTATATGCGAAGACCTCTCTTTCTTTATTACTTCCTATTAATTGCAACGATGACCAAAACTATGTTTGTCAACTCTCAACAACTTTTATTCATCATACTCTTTATATGTGAGCTCATTAGTCTCCATAAGATCCATATGATCTCTTTTATTCCTTTTATTCTTTCTCTTTTCTTTTATTCACTCAAGATCATGGAAAAATAATCAAGCCCTTGACTCAACACTAATCTTTATTATATAGCTCATAGACTCGATTACATAGAAGGATCATAAAGCAAAACTCACAACTAGATCATACTAAAAAGCTTTTATTCTACTAGATCAAGATATTATCAAAAGGATCGAACTAAGAAAAAAGGTAAAGATAAAAGTGATGGTCATACGATACCGGGGCACTCCCCCTAGCTTGGCAGTTGCCAAGGGGAGTGCCCATACCCATGTGGTTATGTCTCCTTTGTTGGTGAAGAAGATGGTGGTTTTGTTGATGGCGTAGGCTTTGATCAAGTGTAATATAGCAGGGTTTCTGTGCCCAAACTACGGATGTCGTGTTCTCCACAAGGATCTACAACTTCTAAGCACACATTTGAAACATTCAGAACCACGGAACAGATGAATCAAACTGTAGTGACAACAAGCAGCTACTAGAGCTAGGTAAAACAAAATAATATGCAGTAAAGGTAAAGGGTTCAGAAAAAGGACTGTCTCTTTTTAGTGGTTTTCTTGCAATCAAACAGACAAGTAAACTAGCACATGGAAGATGGTTCAGACATCACACACAACTTGTGCAACCAATTAAAGTGACAACACCTCACAGGAGAATAACTACTAACTTGATATCCAACAAGTGTCACAACAATTCAGTAGGAATACATGAGATTTCAGCAAGGGTACACAGGTAACAGAGTAATTTTCAGATCCAACAGTGCATATATTCAGAGAACCGGAACAAGAGAAAAGAGAGGTTCACAGCCTATGGGTCTTGATGATCTTTGATTCGAAGCTTTAGAAGTTGCAGTCGAAGAAGAGTAGCAGCAGAGGATCCTTGGGGTAGAGCTGCAATGAGGTAAAGAAGACTCGGTGAAGATCAGCAGCAGAGAACCCGGCCTTGGGAAGGAGTCGTGGCGGCCTTCGCGAGAGGTTAGCCGACCACCCGGAGCAGAGCACCACCAGGAGTCCGGCGTCCCACTGTTGGTGTCGAGGAGATGTAGCGGCGGCGATCGTCGGAGTTGGAGACGAACAACAGCGAGCGTCGGGGTTGGAGAGCAGCAGGTCGGCATTGTCGTTTGAGGGGAGAGCAGCAGGTCGGCGATCAGTGGCGGCAACAGGTCGGCGGTCAGTGGCGGCAGCAAGGTGGAGCGGCCTCTGATCTCCTCTTCTTCTCCCTTCCCTAGATCCCCCTTTTCTTCCCTGGTTCGATCTGGTGGTGGGTCAGTCTCCTGGAGGGCAGCGAGGAGAAGGGGAGAAAAAGGTAGTCGGCCCTGGTGGTTTTCTTTCCTTCGACCCCCTCTACTCCTATGCTTTCTCGTGGCCTCGCGCGTGGGATCAGACATGCGTCTCGCTGGTCGCGCCAGACCAGCCCCTTCTCACGCTCACAAACAGACATCTGCTCTTCTCTGTCTGACTAGGTTCATAAGTCCCTGGTTCTTTTCGGCTCACCCCTTCTAGTTCTATCTTTTCGCACAAGATGATCCCCAGCTTGAAGGTAGTAAACACTTTCGATGAAGTTTGGGTGCCTAAACGCACCAGTCCTGCAAGATATGAATAAATGTTGTAAAAATATCATAATAGGGATATTTCTATAAGAATGAATACTTTATAAGTAAAAACTGTGGTCATAGGTTTGATTTGTTATACAAAAAGGCTTGAAATACTATATGAATGAATATGCTATCAATTTCCCCCACACCCAGATCTCTGCTTGTCCTCAAGTAAAGGAAAATGATGGTGACACAAACCACACTGCCTAGTAAAGATGCACTTTTGGGTAGATAGTGATTCCGACAATACTAGAACTAGGCAACTGTACTCTACTGAAGCTAAATTGTGATAAGCAATAATTTATAACACACTGTAAATGTTCCAAGTTAATAGCCTTGAGTGAAATTGAATCCTATTAATCAAGAGCTGGCTGTGTCTTCAGCCCTAAGATAATTTGGGACCCCAAAATCAATTAGAAAAACAAGTTACTAATTGAATTTAAAGCACAAGTGATGATAATATATCAGTCTCACCAAAGGAACATACCACCGATCCCGAGAACATGGTATACACCTGGCTCGGCCAATTATTAGAATTTTTTTGTTATTGTCTCCCCAAAGGAACATACCACCGATCCAGAGAACATGGTATACACATGGTTCGAAAATTATAGCATTTTTTAGTTATTGTCTCCCCATAGGAATATACCACCGATCCAGAGAACATGGTATACACCTGGTTCGACAATTATAGCATTTTTATATAAAATTTTATAGTCCAATCTACCAGATTTCACAAGCCACCGATCTAGGGAACATGACATGCTACTGTAGGTCGATCAGACTAAAATTATTATAAACATATTTTATATATATTTAAAAATTACTTAGCTTAAGTAAGACAAGAGTAATTGAAAGAGAGATCCATAGCTAATGGCACTGTTTTTCACAGACTACAGATCCAGAGATCATAGTTACTACTTAAGTGCCACCAGTTACTTAGCTTAACTTGGGACAGTCAGACACATCACATCAATTCATCAGTAGGTTTCACTTAGACTCAAGGCATTCCCATTGAACATTTACACGGAGGTACAAAGTATTCATTATCACAATTTACCATAAGAAGAATACATCTGCATAGTTTTAATATTAAGAGAATCAACAATCTTTCTTGGGGTGAATCCTACTTTGCAGTGATGAGTAATGTGTCACAATGCAGAAAAAGAAAGATTTTCAATGCGATTAAATGCCACATATGATACTGAACTTTCTAAAGGTTGCTTCAAGTGGAACAGAATCACCTGGTGTTTGTATAATCTTCTCCCCTAGTTTCTTCTCTCCACTCTTCTCTGTTTGTGTGCCCTGTTTGTGCTCCCCTTGCCTTTATTCGCTGAAAAAGAAAGACATAAACACATAAAAATTTCCTATGAAAACTAAATAAGGAAAAGAACTTATTAAAAATTCAGGTTGCCCCCTGAAAATCGCTTGTTTTAGGTCTTTAGCTCAACCATGTCTCTTCAGTCGGGTCAGGGTCCTGCAGGGATTGACACCACCTCTTGGCTCCCCTCGCCTTCTTGAATTTCCTTCTCCAGGTCTTGATCTTCGCTTACCTTCTCATCTTCAGAAATCAAAGGTGTGTCTCCAGGGATATAGGGCTTCAGTCTTTGACCATTTACAAGGAAGAGACCTCCATAAGTACTTTACACTTGGATAGCACCACTTTTCAGAATCTTCTTCACCTTGCAAGGGCCATACCATCTTGACTTGAATTTACCAGGAAATAAATGAAACCTAGTATCATAGACCAACACCAACTGTCCAAGATGAAATTCTTTCCTCAATATATGCTTGTCATGCCAGATCTTGGTCTTTTCTTTGTAGATTCTTGCACTCTCGTAAGAGTCAGCTCTCAGTTCTTCCATTTCATAGAGTTGAAGTTTTCTATGTTTTCCTGCTGCATCAAGGTCCATATTGAGTTTGCTTAGTGCCCATTCAGCTTTGTGTTCAAGTTCAACAGGTAGATGGCATGCTTTTCCATATATTAACCTGAATGGTGACATTCCAATTGGTGTTTTATAAGCTGTTCTATATGCCCATAGTGTGTCTGGTAATTTCAGTACCCAGTCAGACCATGACTTTGATACTACCTTCTCGAGGATAGCCTTTATTTCTCTATTAGACATCTCCACTTGTCCATTTGCTTGTGGGTGATATGGAGTTGTAATTCTATGATTATGAACTCCATATTTTGCTAAGAGAGATTCTAGTTTGGATTTGTTGAAATGTGTTCCTCCATCACTGATAACAATCCATGGCACACCAAATCTTGGAAAGATCACTTGCTTGAATAAATTGCAAACTGACTTGGAATCAGCATTGACGGTTGGCACAACCTCAACCCATTTTGACACATAGTCCACTGCCACCAATATGTATTTGTACCCTTTTGATGATGGAAAGGGGTCCAACATAATCAATTCCCCATACATCAAAGAGCTCTACTTCAAGAATTCCTTTTTGGGGCATCTCTTGCCTTTTTTAAATCTTTCCAGTTCTTTGACAAGGATCACAAGCTTCAATATAGGAGTGTACCTCCTTGAATAAAGTTGGCCAATAAAATCCTGCTTGCAAAATTTTTGCTTGAGTCTTTCGAGTACTCGCATGACCTCCATAAGGGGATGAATGGCAATGATAGATCACACTTTTAGTTTCACTTTCCGGCAAGCATCTTCGAACAATACCATCAGCACAAATGCTTGAATAAGTAAGGTTCATCCCAAAAGAAGTGCTTCATATCAGATAAGAATTTCTTCTTCTTCTGATACCCAAAATCTGCAGGAATTTTGTTACAGACCAGATATTTAACTATATCTGCATACCATAGTGTATAGTTTTGTATACTAGTCACTTGCATAAGATTTCTCCCTGGTGAAACATCATTGATGGGTAAGGAGTCTACCACATTGTTTTGCAATCTCGACAAGTGATCTGCCACAACATTTTCAGCTCCTTTCTTGTCCTTGATTTCCACATCAAATTCTTGAAGCAAGAGTATCCATCTAATTAACCTTGGCTTAGCTTCTTTCTTGCTGACTAAATATCTGATTGTAGCGTGGTCTGTGTAAACTATACAATGAGATCCCACAAGATATTGCCTGAATTTGTCAAAGGGATACACTACTGCCAACAACTCCTTTTTGATGGTTGTGTAATTAGCTTGAGCATCATCAAGTGTTTTGCTAGCACAGTATATTACATGCAAATCTTTTCCTTTTTTTGTCCAAGTACTGCACCTACAGCAAAGTCGCTTGCATCACACATTATCGCAAATGGTAATTCCCAGTCAGGGGGTTGCACTACTTGAGCAGTGACCAATGCTTCCTTGAGCAGGTTGAAGGATTTTTAACATTCGACATCAAAGTTGAACTTGACATCATTGTTTAGGATATTAGTGAGGGGTTTGGCTATCTTGGAGAAATCCTTTATGAATCTTCTATAGAACCCAGCATGTCCCAAAAAGCTCCTCACTCCCTTCACATTTACAGGTGGTGGAAGTTTTGATATTACTTCGACTTTTGCTTGATCAACCTCAATTCCTCTTTCAGATACCAAATGTCCCAAAATAATTCCTTCCCTTACAAGAAACTGACATTTCTCCCAGTTTAGGACTAGATTGTGTTGTGAACACCTCTAAAGAACTGCTGCCAGATTTTTCAAGCAATCTTCATAACTTTTTCCAACGATTGTAATATCATCTATGAACACCTCCACTTTGATTCCTATCATATTAGAGAATATAGAAAGTATAAACCTTTGAAATGTTGGGGTGCATTACAAAGTCCATAAGCTAGTCTTTTGTAAGTAAATGTTCCATATGGGCAAGTGAAAGTTGTTTTATCTTGATCATCTGTGTGAATTGGGATTTGTGAGAATCTTGAATACCCATCTAAGCAGCAGAAATATTCATGCCCATCAAGCCTTTCCAGCATTTGGTTAATAAATGGTAAAGGAAAATGGCCCTTCCTTGTTACTTCATTTATCTTTCTGAAGTCATTGACCATTGTCCACCCTGTGACAGTCCTACTAGGAATTGTTTGCCCTTGTTCATTTTCAATAACAGTTATTCCTCCCTTTTTGGGCACCATGTGAATGGGGCTCACCCACTCGATGTCCTAAATTGGGTATATGATATCAGCAGAGAGCAATTTAAGAATCTCCTTTTTGACAACCTGTTGCAAATGGGGATTTAACCTTCTTTGACTTTCTCTAATTGGCACACTACTTTCTTTCAAGTAATTCCTGTGAGAACAAACAGCAGGATTTATCCCTTTCATATCATCGATCGAATATCCAATAACATCCTTGTACTTTTGCAAAACTGCTTGAAGCCCTTTTATTTGCATTTCCGTCAACTCACGGTTTACGATAATTGGCCACTGGTTTTCATTGTCTAAGAATGCATACTTCAGACTTTCTGGAAGTTGTTTCGTTTCTATTTGCCTTGGTTGCATCTTCTCTAATGACCTTGCACTACTTTCCAACACGCTCACAGGTCTGATTTCCTCATATCTAATTTCACTATTGTCCTCCTCAACTACCGCACAACAATTACTTCCATACCTCTCTTCGTAACCTTCTTCCACACATTTCTATAATGTATCAATTCTGTAGCAGTGTTCTTCTCTTTGCGGAACATGTGTTGCATGCTTCATGTCAAACTCCACCTTTTCATTTCTGAACCTCAAGCTCAATTTAGCTTCTTGGACATCAATAAGTGCACTAGCTGTGGCCAAAAATGGTCTTCCAAGAATCACGGCCTCACTCTTGTCCTCCATATCTAGCACTACAAAGTCAACCGGATAAGCAAACTTCCCAACTTTGATTGGAACATCCTCAATAATTCCAACTGGTCTCCTATATGTTCTGTCAGCCAACTGGGAGTTATGGATGTTGGATTTAATTATCCCAAGAACATCCTTTTGCTAACTGGATGTGGTAACACACTAACACTTGAGCCCAAGTCACATAGAGCACTGTAAGTTTTGTTTCCAATCACACATGGCACACAAAAATTTCCTGAATCATCCAATTTTCAAGCATGGAATTCTGAATTATTGCACTGCATTCCTTTGATAGAGTTATAACTTCTATCTCAGACATGCTTATTTTCTTTGTTAATAATTCCTTGAAATATTTGGCATACATCAGAACATGCAAAACAATTTCAAGAATAGGAATAGTAATCTGAACTCCTTTCATAGTTTCCAAAAATTTGGCAAATTGCTTGTCATCTTTGGATTTGTTGAACCTCTCAGGAAAGGGAATGTTGTTGGTTATTGATTCCTCTAGCAAAGGCTCAGCTCTTTTTTGAAAACTAGGAAATTTGACTTCAGTTTCAATTCAGTTATCAACTCCTTTCTCCTTTATTTTCTCTGATGATGTTGAAGGTGGAGTTCCGGATGAACTTGGCCTCATAGCAGGAGGCACATATGCCTTTGGAATAGGAAGTAATGGTCTTGTCATAACTCCACTCCTTTTAGTCACTGCATCAACTGAACATATTGCCCCATAGTGAGCTTTCAGGTTTGGAATTGGTTGAGCAGGCAGCCTTGCTTCATTTTCTCCCACCATACTATCCACTTTGCTCACAAGCATCTTAACAGAATCTTTTAAGCCATTAACTTCATTTGTCATCTTATTCATTAATTCCAACTGCATCTTCATGATTTCCTCCATTACATTTGACTAAACATTTTGTTGTTCATTCTGCCTCGGCACTTCAAATTGACTTGGATGATTTGGTGGTCGATTTCCTTGTACTGTCGATCCACTTGCATATGACTGATTGTTCTTGTACGACAAGTTTGGGTGGTTCCACCAAGAAGGATTATAGCTGTTTGAGAATGGACCTTGACCTTGGGCATAACTTACTTCTGAAACTGATGATCCAATTGCTGAATAAAAGGTACATTCTATTGAAGGATGACCTTCCTGGCCACATACATCACACATTTGAGGCACACTTACTAAAGCTACAGATGTACCGATGCAATTTGACATGATACTATCCATCTTCTTGTTCAAGATGTCAATCTGAGCCACCATGCTATCATTTGCAGACACATTATACACACCAGGATGTGGTGGTGCCATTGCTCTTTCACTTGACCATTGGAAATGATGAGACGCCATACTTTCAATCAATGCAAATGCTTCATCAAGGGTTTTGTTCATGATTCCTCCTCCAACAGCAGAATCGACAAAAGCCCTGGTCTGAGTGGACAGTCCTTTGTAAAAGGTTTGTAACACCAGCCATCTTTCTAAACCATGATGAGGACACATTCTGATTAAAGAGTTGAACCTTTACCATGCGTCATACAAACTTTCTCCATCATATTGAGTAAACCTTGTTAACTTGTCCCTGTATTCGGCAGCTTTTGTGGGTGGAAAGTATCTCTTAAGAAATTTCTGCAATAAAGTCTCCCAAGTATCTTTCAGATGTTCAGGCAACGAGTGAAGCCATACTCTTGCTCCATCTCTCAAGGAAAATGGGAATAGTGATAATCTGATAGCACTCGGTGAAACTCCATTTTGCTTGAGGGTGCTACAATACTCCAAGAAAGTCCTTATATGCTCATGTGGGTCTTCTAAAGCTATTCCACCAAATCTGGACTATTGTACCATGTTAATCAGAGCAGGCTTCAATTCAAAATTGTTCGCCTGAATAAGTGGTTGCACCATTTCTCCTGGTATCCCATGATCTTTTGGGATCCACAAGTCCCTGAGCAAAGGTACTGGACCAGACATCTTTTTTTCTTCTTGATCTTGCAAAGTTTTGGCAACTTGAAACCGTGTTTGATTCTCTCTTCTTCTTCTCAATAAAGTCCTTTCAATTTCTGGATCAAATGGCTCTAGTGAATATTCAGGTTGAAGCATAAGACAATTTCCTGTAAAGTTCCTGAAATTGACACATGCTAGTTTCTCTCAAAACTGCAGCCAATCTTAGGAAATGGTTAGTTGCCAGAAATACTACATAATCGACCTAAAATAAATTCTGATCTACTTCTACTAATGTGCTAAAGAAATTTAGATCCCCGGTAACGGCGCCAAAATGATCAAGTGTAATATAGCAGGGTTTCTGCGCCCAAACTACAGATGTCGTGTTCTCCACAAGGATCTAGAACTTCAAAGCACACATTTGAAACATTCAGAACCACGGAACAGATGAATCAAACTGTAGTGACAACAAGAAGCTACTAGAGCTAGGTAAAACAAAATAATATGCAGTAAAGGTAAAGGATTCAGAAAAGGACTGTCTCTTTTTTAGTGGTTTTCTTGCAATCATACAGACAAGTAAACTAGCACATGGAAGATGGTTCATACATCACACACAACTTATGCAACCAATTAAAGTGACAACACCTCACAGGAGAATAACTACTAACTTGATATCCAACAAGTGTCACAACAATTCAGCAGGAATACATGAGATTTCAGCAAGGGTACACATGTAACAGAGTAATTTTCAGATCCAACAGTGCATATATTCAGAGAACCGGAACAAGAGAAAACAGAGGTTCAGAGCCTATGGGTCTTGATGATCTTCGATTCGAAGCTGTAGAAGTTGCAGTTGAAGAAGAGTAGCAGCAGAGGATCCTTGGGGTAGAGCTGCAGCGAGGTAAAGAAGACTCGGTGAAGATCAGCAGCAGAGAACCCGGCCTTGGGAAGGAGTCGTGGCGGCCTTCGCGGGAGGTCAGCCGACCAGCCGGAGCAGAGCACCACCAGGAGTCCGGCGTCCCGCTGTTGGTGTCGAGGAGATGTAGCGGCAGCGATCATCGAAGTTGGATACGAACAGCAGCGAGCGTCAGGGTTGGAGAGCAGCAGGTCGGCATTATCGTTGGAGGGGAGAGCAGCAAGTCGGCAATCAGGGGCGGCAACAGGTCGGCGGTAAGGGGCGGCAGCAAGGTGGAGCGGCCTCCGATCTCCTCTTCTTCTCCCTTCCCTCGATCCCCCTTTTCTTCCCTGGTTCGATCTAGTGGTGGGCCAGTCTCCTGGAGGGCAGCGAGGAGAAGGGGAGAAAAAGGCAGTCAACCCTGGTGGTTTTCTTTCCTTCGACCCCCTCTACTCCTCTGCTTTCTCGTGGCCTCGCGCATGGGATCAGACATGCGTCTCGCCGGTCGCGCCAGACCACCCCCTTCTCATGCTCACAAACAGACATCTGCTCTTCTCTGTCTGACTAGGTGCGTAAGTCCCTGGTTCTTTTCAGCTCGCCCCTTCTAGTTCTATCTTTTCGCACAATATGATCCCCAGCTTGAAGGTAGTGAATACTTTCGATGAAGTTTGGGTGCCTAAACGCACCAGTCCTGCAAGATATGAATAAATGTTGTAAAAATATCATAATAGGGATATTTCTATAAGAATGAATACTTTATAAGTAAAAACTTTGGTCATAGGTTTGATTTGTTATGCAAAAAGGCTTGAAATACTATATGAACGAATGTGCTATCAGGCTTGTCATCCTTCTTCCAAGGCATAGGCTCACCATAATAGAAGGATGGTCGAGTCTCCTGAAACCTCAAATCTGCAGCCAAACTCATCCTCTTGAATCTATATTTATACTCACAGTTTTTATTTTGCAGGTCATAGATCTGGGCTTGGAGGTGCTCGATTTTCTCATGAAGCTTGAAGATGGACTCCCCAATGTCCTTGAAGTCCAGCTTGTGGTTATTGGTGAACTCCGTGATCATAATGTGATTGGAATCGAGTCCACTCTCCACCATCTCCTGACACTTGAAAACTTCTTACTCCAATGCTTCGAGCCTTGACTCCGTGCTTCCGGTCTTCCTTTGTCCCTCAACATCGTGGGTGTGCAACAACCCCTCATGCATCTAAATGGTTTGAGGGTGTTGCAGCACTTCCGCGAGGTAGGGGTTGGTGACCTTCTCGAAGAACTAGTCCTTGGGGGCACTTTAAGACGACATGACGACCTGGATCTGTCAGAAAAATAGCTCGAAACAAAGACATGAGATTTTTGCATGATACGGTGGTCAAAACCTTCAAGAGGTTATATAATGAATTTTTACCGACCAAAATACGTGTCATGTAAGAAAACGGAGTCCGGCGAGCACACGAGGTGCCCACGAGGTAGGGGGCATGCCCAGGGGGGTAGGGCGCGCCCTCCACCCTCGTGGAGCCCTCCTATCCTTCATGGACTGCTTCTTATTTTTCTATTTTTCTAAATATTCCAAATGGAAGAAAATTGCCATTAGAACTGTTTTGGAGTCGGTTTACTTACCGTACCACATACCTATTCCTTTTCGGAGTCTGAAACGTTCCGGAAAGTGTCGCTTATGTATTCCTCTGGGGTTACGGTTTCAATAACATTGGTTTCAACATTTATAGGATTACCTGAGATATAATGTTTAATTCTTTGACCATTCACCACCTTCGGATTTGTGTCTTCGAAATTGTTGATTTTTATGGCACCGGAACAATAGACCTCCTCGATAACGTAAGGACCTTCCCATTTAGAGAGAAGTTTTCCTGCAAAAAATCTTAAACGAGAGTTGTATAGCAATACATAATCACCTACATTAAACTCACGCTTTTGTATTCTTTTGTCATGCCATCTTTTAACTTTTTCTTTAAATAATTTGGCATTCTCATAGGCTTGGTTTCTCCATTCATCGAGTGAGCTAATGTCAAATAACCTCTTCTCACCAGCAAGATTGAAATCATATTTGAGCTCTTTAATAGCCCAATAAGCCTTATGTTCTAGTTCGAGAGGTAAGTGACATGCTTTTCCATAAACCATTTTATACGGAGACATACCCATAGGATTTTTATATGCAGTTCTATAGGCCCATAAAGCATCATGATGTTTCTTGGACCAATTCTTTCTAGATCTATTAATTGTCTTTTGTAAAATTAATTTAAGTTCTATATTACTCAATTCTACCTGACCACTAGACTGTGGGTGATAAGGAGATGCGATTCTATTATTAACATCATATTTAGCAAGCA
Organism: Triticum urartu; assembly: GCF_003073215.2. Classification (NCBI taxonomy): domain Eukaryota; kingdom Viridiplantae; phylum Streptophyta; class Magnoliopsida; order Poales; family Poaceae; genus Triticum; species Triticum urartu. The sequence goes on along the minus strand of NC_053024.1, from coordinate 76,535,079 downwards.
TTTTACGAAAAGCACCATGAATAAAATGTGAACCACCATCAGTCATTAAGTATCGAGGGACTCCAAACCTTGGAAAAATAACTTCTTTAAGCATCTTAATAGAGGTGTTATGATCAGCACTACTAGTTGGAATAGCTTCTACCCACTTAGTAACATAATCAACAGCAACTAAAATATGTGTATACCCATTAGAGGAAGGAAAATGTCCCATATATTCAAATCCCCAAACATCAAATGGTTCAATAACAAGTGAATAATTCATAGGCATTTCTTGACGTCTACTAATATTACCAATTCTTTGACATTCATCACAAGATAAAACAAACTTACGGGCATCCTTGAAGAGAGTAGGCCAATAAAAACCGGATTGCAATACCTTATGTGCAGTTCTATCACCAGCGTGGTGTCCTCCATAAGCTTCAGAGTGACACTTGCGTAGGATCTGTTCCTGTTCATGCTCAGGTACACAATGTCTAATAACACCATCTACTCCTTTTTTATAAATATGTCGGTCATCCCAAAAGTAATGTCTCAAATCATAGAAGAACTTTTTCTTTTGCTAGTATGTGAAACTAGGTGGTATAAATTTCACAACAATGTAATTAGCATAATCAGCATACCATGGAGCAGTATGAGAAGCATTTATGAAATTTAGTTGTTCATTAGGAAAGCTATCGTCAATAGGTAGTGGGTCATCAAGAACATTCTCTAGCCTAGACAAATTGTCTGCAACGGGGTTCTCAGCTCCCTTTCTATCAATAATATGCAAATCAAATTCTTGTAGCAAGAGAACCCATCTAATAAGTCTAGGTTTAGCATCTTTCTTTTCCATAAGATATTTAATAGCAGGATGATCTGTGTGAATAGTTACTTTAGAATCAACAATATAAGGTCTGAACTTATCACAAGCAAATACAACTGCTAAGAATTCTTTTTCAGTTGTAGCATAATTTCTCTGGGCATTGTCTAGAGTTTTACTAGCATATTGAATAACATTTAATTTCTTATCAACTCTTTGTCCTAGAACATCACCTACAGCATAATCACGGGCATCACACATAATTTCAAAGGGTAAATTCCAATCAGGTGGCTGAACAATAGGTGCAGAGATCAATGCTTTCTTAAGTATTTCAAATGCTTGTACGCAATCATCATCAAAAACAAATGGTATATCTTTTTGCAATAAATTAGTTAGAGGCCGAGATATTTTGGAGAAGTCCTTAATGAACCTCCTATAAAAACCAGCGTGACCAAGGAAACTTCTTATACCTTTGATGTCCTTGGGACATGGCATCTTTTCAATGGCATCAACCTTAGCTTTATCAACTTCAATACCTCTTTCAGAAACTTTATGCCCCAAGAAAATACCTTCATTAACCATAAAGTGGCACTTCTCCCAATTCGAGACAAGGTTAGTTTCTTCACATCTCTGCAAAACTCGATCAAGGTTGCTTAAGCAATCATCAAAAGAGGATCCATAGACGGAGAAATCGTCCATGTAAACCTCACAAATCTTTTCACAGAAGTCAGAGAATATAGCCATCATGCATCTTTGGAAGGTAGTAGGTGCATTACATAAACCAAAAGGCATACGTCTATAAGCAAAAGTACCGAACAGGCAAGTAAAAGTGGTCTTAGATTGATCATCAGCTGACACAGGTATTTGAGAGAAACCAGAATAACCATCTAGAAAGCAAAAATTTCTATGTTTGGATAATCTTTCTAGCATTTGATCAATAAAAGGTAAGGGGTAATGATCTTTTTTAGTAGCCTTATTTAATTTGCGGAAATCAATTACCATCCTATAACCTGGAATAATTCTTTGCAGAATCAATTCATCTTTATCATTAGGAACGATAGTAATACCTCCATTTTTAGGGACCCAATGGACATGACTTACCCACTTACTATCAGCAATCGGATAAATTATACCTGCCTCAAGGAGCTTAATTTAGTATTTCCTTTCTTACCACTTCTTTCATCTTAGGATTCAGCCGTCGTTGGTGATCACGAACTGGTTTGGCATGTTTCCCAAAATTTATTTTGTGTTGACGTAGTGTGGGACTAATGCCCTTAAGATCATTGAGAGTATATCCAATAGCAGCATGGTGCTTCTTCAGAGTTTTCAACAATCTCTCTTCTTCATGCTCTAAAAGGTTAGCACTAATAATAACAAGATATATCTTTTTCTCATCAAGATAAGCATATTTAAGAGTATCAGGTAACGGTTTGAGCTCAAACACGGGATCACCCTTGGGTGGAGGAGGATCCCGTAGGATTTCGACATGCAAATTGTGTTTCAGGATGGGTTCCTGTTTAAAGAATACTTCATCTATTTCCCTTCTTTCATTCATAAACATATCATTTTCATGGTCTAACAGATATTGTTCTAAAGGATCACTAGGAGGTACGGCAATAGAAGCAAGACCAATAATTTCATCTTTACTAGGAAATTCCTCTTCACGATATCTTGTGGGGAACCAAGAACAAGAAAATCAGCAGGATATTTAGTTTTCCCACACAAGACTTCAACATCTCTAACAATTCCAATTGGTGAAATAGTATCTCTATTGGCAAGTTTAATTGTGACATCAATATCTTCTATCTCAGCAGGTGCAATATCATGCATAATTTCTTTGTATAAGTCATGAGGTATAGCACTAGCACTGGAAACCATATCACATAAGCCATGATAACAATGATCTCCTATTTTAACAGAAATAACATGCATGCCTACCAAAGATCTAGATTTATCTTTAGCACAAGGTTTAGCAATTCTAGCAGTCTCATCACGGAAATGAATAACATGCCCATCAATATTATCAGACAAGATATCTTTAACAATAGCAATATTAGGTTCAACTTTAATTTGCTCAGGAGGTGTATAGGTTCTAATATTGCTTTTACGAACCACAGTTGAAGCTTTAGCATGATCTTTTATCCTAACAGGAAAAGGTGGTTTCTCAACGTAAGCAGTAGGAACAATAGGATCATTATAAGTGACAGTCTTTTCTTCAACTTTAATAGGTGTAGCTACTTTTACTTCAATGAGAGGATGATATTTAAACCACTTCTCCCTAGGGAGATCAACATGAGTAGCAAAAGATTCACAGAAAGAAGCTACTATTTCAGAGTCAAGTCCATATTTAGTGCTAAATTTACGGAAAACATCGGTATCCATAAAATATTTAACACAATCAAACTTAGGTGTCATATCTAAATCCTTACCTTCGTTGAGGTCCAAATCTTCAGAGTTGCTTTTAATTCTTTCCAATAAATCCCATTTGAATTCAATAGTCTTGAGCATGGTGCGATAGCTATCAGAAAGCTGAGCATATAAATTTTGAATAATTATTTCTCTTGAGAGCTCATGATTGGGGCATGAATATAACATTGATTTAAGACTCCCCCAAGCTTGAGCGATGCTTTCTCCTTCGCGAGGCCAAAAATTATATATATAATTGCGATCACGATGAACAAGATGCATAGGATAAAACTTCTGATGAAATTCCAATTTCAATCGTTTGTAGTTCCATGATCCCATATCATCACATAGCCTATACCATGTCAATTCATCTCCCTACAAAGATAAAGGGAATACCTTCTTCTTAATAACATCATCAGGCACACCTGCAAGCTTAAATAATCCACAAACTTCATCCACATACATTAGGTGCTCATCAGGATGCATTGTTCCCTCTCCTGCAAAAGGATTAGCTAGCAGTTTTTCTATCATACCCGAAGGAATTTCAAGGTAGACATTTTCATTTTTGTTTTCATTTTTAGTAGCTTCAGTAGGTTGAGGAGAAACTCTTTGCTCTACTGGTCGAGGTGAAGATACCCTGAACAAGCCCTTAGAGGATTACTTTCCATAGTAACAAGTGACAGTAAATTTCAGCACACTATATAAGTTTTTCCTTACCAAATTCCACCTACCAAAGGCGCTTCACTCACCGGCAATGGCGCCAGAAAAGAGTCTTGATGACCCACAAGTATAGGGGATCTATCGTAGTACTTTCGATAAGTAAGAGTGTCGAACCCAACGAGGAGCAGAAGGAAATGATAAGCGGTTTTCAATAAGGTATTCTCTACAAGCACTGAAATTATAGGTAACAGATAGTTTTGTGATAAGATAATTGGTAACGAGCAACAAGTAACAAAAGTAAATAAAGTGCAGCAAGGTGGCCCAATCCTTTTTGTAGCAAAGGGCAAGCCTGGACAAACTCTTATATAGAGAAAAGCGCTCCCTAGGACACATGGGAATATCGTCAATCTAGGTTTCATCACGTTCATATGATTCGCGTTCGGTACTTTGATAATTTGGTATGTGGGTGGGCCGATGCTTGGGTACTACCCTTACTTGGACAAGTATCCCACTTATGATTAACCTCCATTGCAAGCATTCGCAACTACAACAAAAGTATTAAGGCAAACCTAACCATAGCATGAAACATATGGATCCAAATCAGCCCCTTACGAAGCAACGCATAAACTAGGGTTTAAGCTTCTGTCACTCTAGCAACCCATCATCTACTTATTACTTCCCAATGCCTTCCTCAAGGCCCAAATAATGGTGAAGTGTCATGTAGTCAACGTTCACATAACACCACTAGAGGAGAGACAACATACATCTCATCAAAATATCGAACAAATACCAAATTCACATGACTACTAATAGCAAGACTTCTCCCATGTCCCCAGGAACAAACGTAACTACTCACAAAGCATATTCATGTTCATAATCAGAGGGGTATTAATGTGCATATAGGATCTGAACATATGATGTTCCACCAAATAAACCAACTAGCATCAACTACAAGGAGTAATTAACACTACTAGCAACCCAGAGGTACCTATCCCTGACTTGGAGTCAAGAATTGGATACAAGAAATGAACTAGGGTTTGAGAGGAGATGGTGCCGATGAAGATGTTGATGGAGATTGACCCCCTCCCGATGAGAGGATCATTGGTGATGATGATGGCGATGATTTCCCCCTCCCGGAGGGAAGTTTCCCCGGCAAAACAGTTCTGCCGGAGCCCTAGATTGGTTCCGCCAAGGTTACTCCTCGTGGCGGCGGAGTCTTGTCTGGAAAGATGGCTTATGATTTTTTCCTCATCGAAAGACTCCATATAGCAGAAGATGGGCATCGGAGGGCCACCAGGGGGCCCACGAGGTAGGAGGCGCGCCCCCACCCTCGTGGGCAGGTTGTGGCCCCCTATGGAACTTCTTGCGCTCATTATTTATTATATATTCTGAAAATAACTTCTATGAAATTTCAGGACTTTTGGAGCAGTGTAGAATAGGTCACTAATATTCGCTCCTTTACCAGCCCAGAAGCCCAGCTGCCGGCATTCTCCCTCTTTATGTAAACCTTGTAAAATAAGAGAGAATAGACATAAGTATTGTGACATAATGTGTAATAATAGCCGATAATGCAATAAATATTGATATAAAAGCATGATGCAAAATGGACGTATCAGTGAACAAAGCATTGGGAGAGCGCCAAGAGTGGCCGCGCACTTGAGCTGATCTGCTGAGCTGAAGGTAATAACGCACTTGGACCACCTGAGCGGGCGTGTGGCCTCGAGCTTGGGGAGGACCATGTTCACCTCGCGAGCAAACTGCTTGAAGATACACTGTGAGGCTGGGGCTTAAGCTCCGCCCAAGATGCAGGCGATAGCACGCGGCTCCTAGAAGCCCCCAGCCCCCTCGTCTTGGTGATGGTCATCGTTCCTTCTTGGTGGCAGCAGTGGAGGAAGCCCAACATTGCCCTGAGGACGGTCCTCGCGAGGCTGATCCCTCCAGGCACCTTCGCGAGGCTGATCCTGCCAGCGGTCCTCACGAGGCCGGTCGCACCACTCCTAGCATGGGCCCCGGTCGTCCCAGCGTCCTCCACCGCGTCCTCCTCCTCCTCGGCCTTAGCCTCGGTCGTTGCGCTCGGGGCATCGACCGAAGCGTCTGTCGCGCATGGATCTGAGCTCTTGGCAATCGTTGGTGTTGTGGCTATGTACGTTGTGGAAGGCGCAGAATGGTCGGCTGCCCTTGGATGACTCAGGCTGGTCCCTACCGCGCTTCGTGTCCGTATCTGCCGCGAGCACGACGACTCCCTTGCGCTTCACATCCTTGGCCTTGGCTTTCTTCTCCTCTAGGTCGGCAGCCGGGAGCTCGAGAAGGGAAAGGCGCCCTTCTTCAGCCCTTGCGCACTTGGCCGCCAGGTTGAACAGCTCCAGGGATGTTGAGGGAGTCCCGGATTAGGGGGTCTCCAGACAACCGGACTATATCCTTTTGCCGGACTGTTGGACTTTGAAGATACAAGATTCAAGACTTCGTCTCGTGTCCGGGTCGGACTCTACTTGGCATGGAAGGCAATCTAGGCAATACAGATATGTATGTCTCCTCCTTTGTAACCGACCTTGTGTAACCCTAGCCCCCTCCGGTGTCTATATAAATCAGAGGGTTTTAGTCCGTAGGACAACATACAATCATACCATAGGCTAGCTTCTAGGGTTTAGCCTCTCTGATCTCGTGGTAGATCAACTCTTGTAATACTCATACCATCAAGAACAATCAAGCAGGACGTAGGATATTACCTCTATCAAGAGGGCCCGAACCTGGGTAAACATCGTGTCCCCTGCCTCCTGTTACCATCTGCCTTAGACGCACAGTTCGGGACCCCCTACCCGAGATCCGCCGGTTTTGACACCGACATTGGTGCTTTCATTGAGAGTTCCACTGTGTCGTCACCATAAGGCTCGATGGCTCCCTCGATCATCGCCAGCGATGCGGTCTAGGGTGAGGCTTTCCTCCCCCGACAGATCTTCATATTCGGCGGCTTTGCACCGCAGGCCAATTCGCTTGTCCATCTGGAGCAGATTGAGAGCTACGCCCCTGGCCATCAGGCCAGATTTGGAAACTTGAACTACACGGCCGATATCCGCAGAGACTTGATCTTCGACGGATTTGAGCCCATGACGGACGCGCTGCACAGTCACGGCGAGTAGGACGTAACTCTACCGTCGGACAGTGTTTGGGAGATCGCATCCGTAGCTACTCCGGCTTTTAATCTGGAGCAAGTCGCGCCATCCGAGAGCGGAGGGATGGACCCCGCCATGGAGGCCGCATTCTTAGCGGCGATAGAGCCAGATACTGACTTCGCCCCTTATGAGAGCCGTGTTGCTGAACCACTAGATTCATCTTCGGCCACGGACTCCGAGCCACTCGTATCCGTGCCCGTCGAGTCCGACTGGGCGCCGATCATGGAGTTCACCTCCGCGAATATCTTTTAGCACTCACCTTTTGGAGATGTGCTAAATTCATTAAGGTCTCTCTCCCTGTGAGGAGAACCTTGGCCGAACTATGTCTGGCTAGAATGGGATGCGGACGACGAAGAAATTCGCTGCCCACCCACCACCCACTTAGTAGCCACTCTCGATGACTTAACCGACATGCTCGACTTCGGCTCCGAAGACTTTGACAGTATGGACGACGAAGCCGGAGACGAACAGGATCCACCGCCCTCGGGGCACTGGACCGCCACCTCATCATATGATATATATATATGGCGGACATCCCCAAAGAAGCCAATGGCGAGGAGAAAGCGGAGGATGACCCCTCTAAGAAGCAACCCAAGCGCCGACGTCAGCGGTGCCGCTCTAAGTCCCGCCACAGTAAGAGCATCGATACCGGCACAGGAGATAATAACACTCCAGATCACGCCGAAGACAACAACAATCCCCTCCAGCACGGCGAAGAGCTGGAGGACGAACAAGCTAGCCCTCCAGAGGAGGCAGTAGATGGAGAACCAGAGGAGGACAATTACATGCCTCTCTCTGAAGATGAGGTGAGCCTCGGCGACGACGAATTTATCGTGCCTGAGGACCCCGTTGAGCAAGAGCGCTTCAAGCGCCGACTTATGGCCACGGCAAATAGCCTAAAGAAGAAACAACAACAGCTTCAAGCTGATCAAGACTTGCTAGTAGACAGATGGACCGAAGTCCTTGCGGCCAAGGAGCATGAACTCGAGCGCCCATCCAAGAGTTACCCACAATGCAGGTTGCTACCTCACCTCGAGGAGGAAGCATTCAAACCTCATTCACCAATGTACAATGCGGCTGACCGGCCACTACGCGTACGAGCCAGAGAGGCATTTCAGCCCAAAGTCCAGCCCACACCCCGTCGCCACTCAGTCAAAGATACTAAGGCCTGGGGCAACACAGAGGACCTGCAAGACATCTTGGACAATAAGGCAAAAATTGCAAGGTCAATATACGGGACACGAACATGTGCGCCCACACGGGATGATGATCGTCGCGTCGGATACACCAAGAGTAAATCCGGCCGGGCCGAATACAGTAGACAAGAATCATACGAACTACGTCGGGATATAGCCCGGCACAGAGGCGCCACACACCCCCTATGCTTCACTGATGAAGTTATGAATCACGAATTCCCGGAGGGTTTCAAACCCATAAATATCGAATCATACGATGGCACAACAGATCCCGCGGTATGGATTGAGGATTTCCTCCTTCACATCCACATGGCTCGCGGTGACGATCTACATGCCATCAAGTACCTCCCACTAAAACTCAAAGGACCAGCTCAGCATTGGCTGAATAGCTTGCCAGCAGATTCCGTCGGCAGTTGGGAGGATTTGGAAGATGCATTTCTTGACAACTTCCAGGGCACTTATGTGCGGCCACCGGATGCTGATGACTTGAGCCACATAACCCAGCAGCCAGGGGAATCGGCCAGACAATTCTGGACACGGTTCCTGACTAAGAAAAATCAAATTGTAGACTGTCCGGATGCAGAAGCCCTAGCGGCATTCAAGCATAACATCCGCGATGAGTGGCTCGGACGCCACCTCGGCCAGGAGAAGCCGAAATCTATGATAGCCCTCACAACACTCATGACCCGCTTTTGCGCGGGCGAGGACAGCTGGCTGGCTCACAGCAACAACACATCAAGGAATCTGGATACCTCGGATACCAAAGACGTTAACGGTAGGCAGCATCGTAATAGACCAAAGTGTCGCAATAACGGCGATAACACCGAAGATATGGCAGTCAATGCCGGATTCAAAGGCTCTAGATCCGGTCAGCGGAAAAAGCCATTCAAAAGAAATACTCCGGCTCCGTCTAGTCTGGATCGCATACTGGATCGCTCGTGTCAAATCCACGGCACACCTGACAAGCGAGCCAATCACACCAACAGAGAATGCTGGGTGTTCAAGCAGGCCGGCAAGTTAAATGCCGAAAACAAGGACAAGGGGCTGCATAGCGATGACGAGGAGGAGCCCCGGCCGCGGAACCCAGGAGGACAGAAGGGGTTTCCCCCACAAGTGAAGACAGTTGACATGATATACGCAACCCACATTCCCAAGAGGGAGCGGAAGTGTGCACTAAGGGACGTCTATGCGATGGAGCCCGTCGCCCCGAAGTTCAACCCATGGTCTGCTTGTCCGATCACCTTCGATCGCAGGGACCAGCCCACTAGCATCCGTCATGGCGGATCCGCCGCATTGGTCCTAGACCCCATCATTGACGGATTTCACCTCAGTCGAGTCCTTATGGACGACGGCAGCAGCCTGAACTTGCTTTATCAGGATACAGTCTGAAAATGGGTACCGATCCCTCAAGGATCAAACCCAGCAAAACCACCTTTAAAGGCATCATCCCAAGTGTAGAGGCCCATTGCACAGGCTCAATCACACTGGAAGTGGTCTTCGGATCACCGGACAACTTCCGAAGTGAAGAGTTAATCTTCGACATCGTCCCGTTTCGCAGTGGCTATCACGCACTGCTCGGACGGACAACATTTGCAAAATTCAATGCAGTGCCGCATTACGCATACCTCCAGCTCAAGATGCCAGGACCTCGCGGGGTCATAACAGCAAATGGAAACACATAACGCTCGCTCCGTACGGAAGAGCACACTGCGGCCCTTGTAACAGAGGCACAAAGCAGGCTGTTCAGGCAGACCACTCATTCGGCATTACAGCCCCCGGACACCTTCAAGCGAGTCCGGAACAATCTACAACAGGATCGACTGGCGCGATCAGCGTTCGCCTAGCAATCCGGTCCCCGTCCCAGTCCCAGTGCAGCGACGAAATTCATGCCGCGCGTACATAACTACGCGTTGAAAATACCATGGACATAGGCAGGGGCACAATCAGGACACGCCCCGCATTGTGGCTTAACCACACCAGGGGTGGTATACCTGTGACATTCTTTTTCTCTTTCAGGGCCTAACTCTTCGGAAGCCCTTTCCGGCAGTCCGATTGCCGGACACATTCCGGAAGCAACAACCAAGGCTGCAAGAAGCTAAGACGAACACGGGAACCGCCAGGTGGTCTCTAGCACTACTTGATATACCCACTTTTTTACTATTTATGCATAGCTTGCCTTGGGATAGGGCATTTCAAATTGTCCTAGTTCATGCTTATTGCATACTTGTACCAGTACGCTTCGATGTATTATTCAAATAAATGCATATTATTAATCTGTCATTACATTATTTAAGTTTTTCTCTTTCTCTTATATGTCCATTTACGACATTCCACACCTGCCCGTTCGGGTACGGTCAGTACGCCAGGGGCTCTCGTTTACCCCGTAGTACGGCTCAAGAAGTCCGAACACTTTCGACAGTGCGGCACCCTGAACTTATAGCATTATATGCATCAACTCTGAATCATGTCTTGGGTCAAATGTTGGGTTTCCCGGCTCCCATGCTTTGGTACCTTACGTTCTGCTATATTGGTTAAGGTAGCGGTGGGAGAACTACTGCGATTGTGTCCCGGTTCTTCTGGACGAGCACCTCAGTAGAGAAAGCCAAAAACTGACTGTCATGATAAGGCGAGAGACTGGACGCTGTTCGAGAGGTCTCAAGTCCTTAAAGACTTTTTCCGCTTCAGGCGAAGAGTCGGCCTTGTCCGGCTTAGGCGTGTATAGCGCCCCAAATTCGGCCTTCCGAATACCAGGGGCTTCGCCAAAAATTTAAAATCATAGACTTCTATGGCTAAGTGAGAGTGTTAAAGCATTATAGTCCGATTGCCTGGTTCGTTGCGCTGAGCACCTCCCTCGAAGGACCCAAAATTGTGGTAAAGAGTGTTCAGATTTACCCCGAACACCCCAGTACTAGTTAAATGGGAGCAGAAGCCGACGATTGGCCAACTCTCAGATTTTATAAACGGCCGCACAGAAGGTAATATTTTAAATTAAGAAAGCGTCGCATGGCGCAAAAGAACTCGTTTCATATTACAGGATCACATGGGCATGTTCATTCAAAAATTACATCCTTGGCACACTCATCTGCCACTAAGCGGGAACCCTTCAGGATGCTCTCATAGTAATTCTCGGGGCGGCGATGCTCCTTGCCCTCTAGCGGCCCCTCCTTCACAAGCTTCATGGCGTCCAGCTTCGCCCAGTGCACCTTCGCCCGGGCAAAAGCTCGGCGTGCACCTTCGATGCAGACGGATCGCTTGATGACTTCAAGCCAAGGGCAGGCTTCCACCAGCCGCCTCACTAGACCGAAGTAGCTGCCGGACAGGGGCTCGCCAGGCCACATCCGGACTATAAGGCCCCTCATGGCCTGTTCGGCCGCCTTGTGAAGTTCGACCAACTGCTTCAGCTGGTCGCTCAAGGACACGGGGTGTTCAGTCCCAGTATACTGAGACCAGAACAACTTCTCTGCTGAGCTCCCCTCCTAAGCCCGGTAAAACTCTGCGGTATCCAGCACACTGCGGGGAAGATCTAGAAACTCTCCTGGAGAGCTCCGAACTCGGGTAAGAAAAAGGAAAGTCTCCTTCACATGCTTGCTTTGCATATGGAATGCCTTACTCGCTGCTATCTTCTTTGCCGCATCAATCTCCTGGAGGGCCTTGTGGGCTTCGGCCTTGGTGCTCCGGACGCTTCAAGCGCCTGCGTGAGCTCGGACTCCCGCGTCTTGGTGTCAAGCTCCAAGGACTCATGCTTTTTGGCGAGAGCCTCGAGCTCTTGCTGCACCCCGCCCACTCGGGCTTCTTGTTTCTCCTGTTCAGTACGTTCTTTGGCCGCTTTGTCTTTGGTTGCGGACAATGCCTTCCTCAGTGTCTCCACCTCGGTCATGGCCCCTGACAAATTCATGATGATCCTATTACTTAACACCGATCTTATTTTTACCTATATAAACTGGGGTATATCTTACCTTTGCTCCCTTCGAGCCGCCCCTTGGTAAGGCCGAGCTCGTCCTCGGTCCGCTTCAGGGCCTACTTCAGCGCAGAGACCTCCGCAGTATGTGCGACAACGGCCAGCAGGGAAGCCTGCACATACACATAGACATACTCTAATTAGACTCCTGAGTTATCATTTGATACTCTATTCGGCTTTTCTTCGCGAACGCCGAACAGAGCATCAGGGGCTACTATCTATGCGGTAATATTTTTATATTTTGAATGCTTACCTCAAAGCCTGTTAGGAGGCTGGCACAAGCTTCGGTCAGTCCGTTCTTGGTGGACTGAACCTTCTTAACCACCACAGTCATGATAGTGCGGTGTTCTTCATCGATGGAAGCGTTGTGAAGCGCTTCCAGCAAGTTGTCCGGTGCCTCTGGTTGGACAGAGGACACCGGCACGGATGGTTGGCCCCCCTTAATGGGGGACCGCCTGCTGGAGTCCGAAACCATTGAAGGTTCCGGCGCAGTGTTCGACTAGGGCCCAAACTTGAAGCCCGCAGGAGCCTCGCTCCCTTGGTACCCAGGGTCCGGGAGGTCGCCGTGAGGCGCCCCAAGGACCGCATCCCCTTGGGTCGGTGCCTTTTGAGACACCACCTCGGCGTTGTCCGTAGGGCGAGGGGTGGAAGCCGTCGAAGGAGAACCGCTGTTCATATCCGACGACCCCAAAGAGCCGCTCAACGAGGGTACGTCGAGACGAGCTCGGGCCGGACTGCATAATCAGGTTCGGCATGAGCAAAGGCAGTATAATAAAACATACCATGAAGAACTATGGTGTCCGGACACTTATGATTTCGCCAGGGGCTTGTCCCTGGGTAGCCACTCGTCGCCGCTGTCGGCGGCCGTCGTGGCACAGTCCGAAGGGAGGGTCTTTCCCTTCTTGGACCCTTCGGTCTCCCTAGATGGGTCAGCCTTCCTTTTCTTGTCTCCCCCGGCTAGGGGGAGAACTTTTCTCCTCCTCCTCGTTTCCATGGGAGGAGTGCACGTCGGACTCATCGGATGATGAGTCCGACAGAACCATATTGCGTCGGAGACCCTTTCTAGTCCCCGCGGCCTTCTTCTTGGCCGTCTTTTCCAGCACCACATAAGGTGCCGGGGTCAGCATCTTCGTCAGAAGAGCGTTTTCCGGATCTTTGGGCAGGGGGGCTGGGCAATCAAGCTGCTCCGCTATCTTTATCCAGTCCTGTTAATGACATAAAACCTTAGATCCAGCACATAACTAAGCCGGGGAACATAAATACCCTGAGTGATGTAAAAGCCTACCGGATGGGCGCGACGCTTTGCGCTGAGTCCGCGGTCCTCGGTGAGGGAGGGAGGCATCTCGGCGCCCTTGAACAGCACCTTCTAGACATACTCGTGCGTCGTGCAGTAGAGCTCTCGCAGCGTCTGGTGCTGGGCCGAGTCGAACTCCCACAAAACAAATGCCCGTTGTTGGCACGGAAGGATCCGGCGGAAGAGCATAACCTGGACCACGCTGACGAGCTTGATTTTCTTGTTCGTCATGTTCTGGATGCAGGTCTGGAGTCCGGTCAGCTCTACCGAAGAACCCCAGGAAAGACCCTTCGTTTTCTAGGAGGTGAACCGCGTGGGTATTCCGGATCGAAATTTGGGGGCTGCCACCCAGTTGGAGTCGCGCGGATCGGTGATGTAGAACCACCCCGATTGCCACCTCTTTATGGTATCCATGTAGGTGCCCTCGAGCCAGGTGACATTAGGCATCTTGCCCACCATGGCGCCTCCGCATTCTGCTTGCTGACCACCCACCACCTTCGGTTTGACATTGAAGGTTTTCAGCCATAGGCCGAAGTGGGGCCTGATGCGGAGGAAGGCCTTGCACACGACGATAAACACTGAGATGTTGAGGATGAAGTTGGGCGCCAGATCATGGAAATCCAGCCCGTAGTAGAACATGAGCCAGCGGACAAACGGTGGAGAGGAAATCCCAGTCCGCGGACGAAATGGGTAAGGAAGACTACCCTCTCATGGGGTTCGGCCGTTGGGACGATCTGTCCCGCATTCGGCAGCCGGTGCGCGATATTCACGGGAAGGTATCCGGTTTCCCATAACTTTTTGATGTTCTCCTCCGTGACGGAGGAGGCCATCCACTTGCCTCCTGCTCCAGACATGCTTGGAGTGGTTGGAGAAGAAGAACGCAAGCTTGGGTGCTAGAGCTCGAGTGTGCGGGAATGGGTAAGCGAGAAGGAAGAAGGCGTGGGTGAAAAAGTAGATCTTTGTCCCTTTATAAGGGCGGAGGAGGCGATGAGTCTCCCCACTTGCCTGGCAAAACCGCTTATTCCCCAGGAGCCATAATTGATGGCGCGGTTGGGTTACCCACGTCCATATTAGTGAGAATCCCATGATAAGGGGAACACGATCTCTGCTTTGACAAGACGTATCAAGAAAACCGCCTCGCAATATGTGCGGAGCTGGTTGAGAAAAGCGGTTTGAATAATAACCGGGCCATGGAGTGATGTCATAGTATCGAAACGTGTCAGCAGATTAGATTTGTGGAAGTATTGTTCTCTCTACGGTGGTATGTGGAACTTATTTTGCAGGGTCGGACACTATCCTTGTATTCAAACTCTTCCATGATGTATTCGGAGGAGGAACCCGCCTTGCAATGCCGAAGACAACACTGCGCGCCGGACTCATTGTCATTGAAGCCTGGTTCAGGGGCTACCGAGGGAGTCCCGGATTAGGGGGTCTCCGGACAACCGGACTATATCCTTTGGCCGGACTATTGGACTATGAAGATACAAGATTGAAGACTTCGTCTCGTGTCCGGGTAGGACTCTACTTGGCATGGAAGGCAAGCTAGGCAATACGGATATGTATGTCTCCTCCTTTGTAACCGACCTTGTGTAACCCTAGCCCCCTCTGGTGTCTATATAAATCGGAGGGTTTTAGTCCGTAGGACAACATCCAATCATACCATAGGCTAGCTTCTAGGGTTTAGCCTCTCTGATCTCGTGGTAGATCAACTCTTGTAATACTCATATCATCAAGAACAATCAAGCAGGTCATAGGGTATTACCTCTATCAAGAGGGCTTGAACCTGGGTAAACATCGTGTCCCCTGCCTCCTGTTAACATCCGCCTTAGACGCACAGTTCGGGACCCCCTACCCGAGATCCGCCGGTTTTGACACCGACAGATGTGCACAACTCCTCGTGGATGGCGATCTCCTCCTTCGCCTTGATGTCGCGGACGCCATCGGAGAACGCAGAGATGATGGCCTCGTCCGTCACCTTGGGGATCTTGAGACGAACGTTGTTGGAGCGCTGGATGTACTTGTGGAGGGTCTCCCCTGGTTGTTGCTTGACGCGGTGCATGTCACCCACGGCCGGAGTGCGGTCGCGAGTGCCCTAGAAGTTGGCGATGAAATGGTCGCGCATCTCGTCCCAGGAAGAGATGGATCCAGGAGGCGGGTTCAGGAGCCAGGACCGGGCACCATCCTTGAGAGCCATGGGGAACTAGTTCGCCATGACTTTCTCATTGCCGCTGGCCGCCTCGATGGTCAGCTCGTAGAGCTGCAAGAACTCTGTGGGATCGGGGGTGCCGTCGTAGCGCGGAGGTAGGTTTGGCTTGAACTTGCCTGGCCAGGCGACGTTACGTAGCTCAGGGGTGAGGGCGCGGCAACCGGCCATGGTCACCGGGGCCACCCTTGGAGGTGGAGCCTGGTCGTGGTGCCCCTGCGCCGCCGGGGCACGCGGCGCATGGCCCTGTTGCAGCAAGCAATCTTGGCGTAGCAGAGCTGGTAGTGGTGGAGCACTTCCTTGGGGACGAGGAATCTCTTGGCAGCTTCTTTCCTCGTGCGCTGGCACACGGCGCGGTGGGTCGCGCCGCTGGACCGCGCATCTTGGAGCGAGGACGCCGCCTTGGTGCGGGGAAGGTTGAGGTGCTCCTTGAGCCGCATGCCTCGGCGCAAGGGCGCCATCTTGTTGTGGAGGAGGCGGCGCTCCATGGGCCACGTCGCCCGCAGCTGGCAGAGGGCGAGGCAGCGAGAAGGATGATGCAGGGGAGCCTCCCACCGTGCTGACGAGCTCGGCAATGCGGTCCAGCCAGTCCTCGTAGAGGTCGTCGACTGGATGGTAACGCAGGAGCTGGCTTGCCCTGAGCAGCGCGGCCTGCGCGTCCGTGGGGGCGCGACGAGCGTGAGATGACGAGCCGGCCGGAGTCAGCGACGGGGTGGCGGTGTAGCCGTCCCAGTGTATGGAGGGATGTAGCGAAGAGGCTTGCTGCTCATTTGTCGCCGGACCGGTAACGGCGTTGACGGTGGGTGACGGAGAACGACGGGGAGGCCCGCCGACGGGAGCTGTCTGAGCAACCGGGCGGCGAGGGCGGCCCGACGCTCAACGCGAGCTCGGTGAGCATCGGCCATGAACTTGGTGGAGTGACGAACCATGGGTCGATGAAGAAGAAGGCTTCGGCGCACCCCTACCTGGTGCGCCAAATGTCGGATTTCGTGTCCCGACAAAACCCTTAAGGTTCGAACAAAGCGGTGCGCACGAAGATCTCTCCCTCACCGATCACGCCCACAACCTTGCCATGATCTCAAAGGCTAGCTCGACGAACTCGCAACACAAGAGACACAAGATTTATACTGGTTCGTGCCACCGTTGTGGTGTAATACCCTACTCCAGTGTGGTGTGGTGGATTGCCTCTTGGGCTGATGATGAACAGTACAAGGGGAAGAACAGCCTCCTTAGGCGAGGTGTTCTTGTGCTTGGTGGATGTGAGGATGGGTTGGATCTAGTCCAAGTTGATATGGCTCTCGTTCTCCCCCTCTACTATGGTGGCTAATCTGATTTATAGAGGCCCTGGTCCTCTCCCCAAACATTGAGCGGGAAGGGAGCCAACAACGGCCAATTTGAAAGGGGACAGCTAGTACAAGTTATCCTGATAAAAGCAGTCTTCACATGCCAAAGGCTATGGTGGTGACGCCGTCTTGGGCTCCATGGTGACCTCCGTCCTGCCGTCCTGCTGGTCTTGGTATCATTGCACCAATATGGAAACCTTTGCTTGTCGCCTCGGTACTCTTTGTCTGCGCTTGCCTCCTTAGCACGAAAGAGGAAACAAGGACACTGTAGTGCTGGCGCCCGCCTGGTCTCGATCGTCATGGCTCACGTCACTGGAACCTCGCGAGGTTTGCCTGGCCTTGATCTCTCTGCCCTCGTGAGCCAGCCTGGTGAGGCCGCTCCTGAGGAGGTCTTGTGTCGTCCACCTCGCGAGGCTTGGCCCCTCACGAGGGTATTGAATGCTTGTTGATGAAGATGGGCCGTACGGGCCCGCTTGCAGTGCCATGCCATGGGCCGCAGGCAGGCAAGTCTGGGGACTCCCGTTCCCAGAACACCGACAGTGGTTGGTTAGATTCATCAGCCGGTTTATACTTTGGCCGTATTGGCTTGAGGGCCTCGTCGTCGAATTGTGGTAGCAGCTTGCGCTTCAGGTAGCTCTTGGTTGGGCGCTCGAGGCCGTATTCCTCGGCTGCCAGGACTTTAGTCCATCTGTCATTAAGGGTATCCTAATCGGCTTCGAGTTGCTGCTACTTCTTTTTTAGGCTTCTCAAAGTGGCGATTAGCCGGCGCTTAAAGCGCTCTTGTTCGAGGGGTTCCTCTAGCACGATGAAGTCTTCGTCACCGAGGCTCACATCCTCTTCAGAGATCGGTAGGTAGTTACTATCCTCCGAGTCCTCATTCCCGACAGGATCGTCGGGGTTAACTTGCCCATCCTCCCAATCCTCCTGTTCGGATATTGGCTCGACAAAGGCTTTGGGGTCTTTGGCATTCTCCGGAGTGTTATTATCTTCGGTGCCGGTATTGCTGTTTTTTCGCGACGCAATTTTGAGCGGTGGTGCTGATGTCGACGCTTTGGAGGTGCTTCAGCAGGCTTGTCCTCAACCGGATCCTTCTTGCCATAGTCATCATCCTCTTTGGGTGTGTCTACCATGTACACGTCGTATGTGGAAGTGGTCGTCCAACGTCCGGTAAACGGAGGGTCTTGGCCTTGTTCGTCTTCGTCATTGTCGTCCATGTCGTTGATGTCTTCGGGTGGTAGTCCAACATGTCGGTTAAGTCTTCGATAGTGGCTATGAAGTGGGTGGTGGGTGGGACGTAAAATTCCCCGCTCTCAGCCCCTAGTCCGGGTTGGGCGTAATTCGGAAGCGATTCCTTTGTAATGGCGAGGGATCGCATTAAGTCCAGAGCCTTGTTTAGTAGCAAGGTTTGGACAGGGAAGCGAGAGTCTGCGGGGCGGCAGGGGTGAGAGCCTCCTGGCCACGCACGCTTGACGCAGACCTCGAGAATTCGGATCTGGAGTTCGAGGGGGAGTCCGGCACTTTAGCAACAAGGGGAGCCCGGTTCTTCTTCGGGTTTGCCGATGACACAGTCCCCTCCAGATCTCCGGTGGCGAGTTCCATAATTGCAGAGAGTCCGACGGGCTCTAAACTCCCGTCTTCGGACCTGGTAGTATTCTCTAGATCTAAGGCCAGAGTGGTGGTCGGGGCCGCGAACCCTTCGGAGATCAAGTCTCCTCAAATATCAGCGACATAGTTCAGGTTTATGAAACTGATCTGATGACCAGGGCCGTAGCTGTCGATCTGCTCAAGGTGGCCAGTCGAGTTGGCACGCAATGTGAAGCCGCTGAATACGAAAATTTGGCCGGGGAGAAAAGTCTCCCCAGAGACGGCATCGTGGTGGATGATCGAACGAGCCATCGAACCTTCCGTCGACAGCACAGAGGAACTCACAGTGAAAGCACCAATGTCGGTGTCAAAACTGGCCGATCTCGGGTAGGGGGTCCCGAACTGTGCGTCTGAGGATCAAAGGTAATAGGAGGAGGGGACACGATGTTTACCCAGGTTTGGGCCCTCTTGATGGAGGTAATACCCTACTTCCTGCTTGATTGACTTTGATAAGTATAGGGGTTACAAGAGTTGTTCTACCTCGAGATCGTAATGGATAAACCCTAGATGTCTAGTCTATCTGATTATGATTGCTTCTACAGACTAAACCCTCCGGTTTATATAGACACCGGAGGGGCCTAGGGTTGTATAGAGTTGGTTTACAGAGAAAGGAATCTTCACATCCGAACGCCAATCTTGCCATCCACGTAAAGGAGAGTCCCATCCGGATACGAGGGGAAGGCCTTCGATCTTGTATCTTCTTGGCCCATCAGTCCAGCCCATATCACATATCCCGGACGCCTGGGGACCCCCTAGTCCAGGACTCCCTCACCCGGCCCAGCCACTCTAGTTCACATCACTATGTGGTTAACACCCAAAGAGCACTAAGGTGTGGTCATGTTTGGCTTGTGAGAGAAGTTTAGTCAATGGGTCTGTCACATTCAGATCCATATGTATTATGCAAATTTCCATGTCTACAATGCTCTACATGGAGCTACTCTAGCTAATTGCTCCCACTTTCAATATGTATCTAGATTGAGACTCGGAGTCATCTGGATCAGTGTAAAAGCTTGCATCAACGTAACTCTTTACGATGAACTCTTTATCACCTCCATAACTAAGAAATATTTTCTTAGTCCTCTAAGGATAACTTTGACCGCTGTCTAGTGATCCAATCCTGGATCACTATCGTACCCCCTTGCCAAACTCATGGCAAGGTACACAATAGGTCTGGTACACAACATAGCATACTTTATAGAACCTATGGCTGAGGCATAGGGAATGACTTTCATTCTCTTTCTATTTTCTACCGTGGTTGGGTTTTGAGTCTTACTCAACTTTACACCTTGCAATACATGTAAGAACTCCTTCTTTGACTGTTCCATTTTGAACTACTTCAAAATCTTGTCAAGGTATGTACTCATTGAAAAAAATATCTTATCAAGCGTCTTGATCTATCTCTATAGATCTTGATGCCCAATATGTAAGCAGCTTCACCGAGGTCTTTCTTTGAAAAACTCCTTTCAAACACTCCTTTATGCTTTCCAGAAAATTCTACATCATTGCCGATCAACAATATGTCATGCACATATACTTATCAGAAAGGCTGTAGTGCTCCCACTCACTTTCTTGTAAATACAGGCTTCACCATAAGTCTGTATAAAACCATATGCTTTGATCACCTCATCAAAGCATATATTCCAACTCCGAGATGTTTGCCCAATCCATAGAAGGATTGCTGGAGCTTGCACACTTTGTTAGCACCTTTAGGATTGACAAAACCTTCCGGTTGCATCATATATAACTCTTCTTTGAGATATCCATTAAGGAATGCAATTTTGACATCCATTTGTGAGATTTCATAATGTGGCAATTGCTAACATGATTCGAACGGACTTAAGCATCGCTACGGGTGAGAAAGTCTCATCGTAGTTAACTCCATGAAGTTGTCGAAAACCTTCTACGACAAGCCGAGCTTTGTAGACAGTAACATTACCATCCGTGTCAGTCTTCTTCCTGAAGATCCATTTATTCTCTATGGCTTGCCGATCATCGGGCAAGTCAACCAAAGTCCATACTTTGTTCTCATACATGGATCCCATCTCAGATTTCATGGCCTCAAGCCATTTTGCGGAATCTGGGCTCATCATCGCTTCCTCATAGTTCGTAGGTTCGTCATGGTCTAGTAACATGACTTCTAGAACAAGATTACCGTACCACTTTGGTGCGGAACATATTCTGGTTGACCAACGAGGTTCAGTAGTAACTTGATCTGAAGTTGCATGATCATTATCATTATCTTCCTCTCTAGTTGGTGTAGGCATCACTGGAACTGGTTTTTGTGATGAGCTACATTCCAATTCGAGAGAAGGTACAATTACCTCATCAAGTTCTACTTTCCTCCCACTCACTTCTTTCGAGAGAAACTCCTTCTCTAGAAAGGATCCATTCGTAGCAACAAAGATCTTGCCTTCAGATCTATGATAGAAGGTGTACCCAACAGTTTCTTTTGGGTATCCTATGAAGACGCACTTCTCCAATTTGGGTTCGAGCTTATCAGGCTGAAGCTTTTTCACATAAGCATCGCAACCCCAAACTTTAAGAAACGATAGCTTAGGTTTCTTGCCAAACCATAGTTCATACGGTGTCGTCTCAACGGATTTAGATGGTGCCCTATTTAACGTGAATGGAGCTGTCTCTAATGCATAACCCCAAAACGATAGTGGTAAATCGGTAAGAGACATCATAGATCGGACCATATCTAATAAAGTACGGTTACAATGTTCGGACACACCACTACGTTGTGGTGTTCCTAGTGGCGTGAGTTGTGAAACTATTCCACATTGTTATAAATGAAGGCCAAACTCATAGCTCAAATATTCGCCTCTACGGTCAGATCATAGAAACTTTATTTTCTTGTTACAATGATTCTCCACTTCACTCTGAAATTCTTCGAACTTCGCAAATGGTTCAGACTTGTGTTTCATTAAGTAGATATACCCATATCTGCTCAAATCATCTATGAAGGTCAGAAAATAACGATACCCATCGTGATCTTCAGCACTCATCGCACTCATCGGACTACATACATCGATGTGTATTATTTCCAGTAAGTCAATGGCTTGCTCCATTGTTCTGGAGATTGGAGTTTTAGTCATCTTGCCCATGAGGCATGGTTTGCAAGAATCAAATGATTCATAATCAAGTGATTCCAAAAATCCATCCACATGGAGTTTCTTCATGCGCTTTACACCAATATGACCTAAACAGCAGTGCCACAAATATGTTGCACTATCATTATTAACTTTGCATCTTTTGGCATCAACATTATGAATATGTGTACCACCACCATCAAGATTCAATAAACCCTTTATATTGAGTGTATGACCATAGAAGGTTTTATTCATGTAAATAGAACAACAATTATTCTTTGACTTAAATGAATAACCGTATTGCAATAAACATGATCCAATCATATTCATGCTCAACACAAACACCAAATAACATTTATTTTAGGTTCAACACTAATCCCGAAGGTAAAGGGATTGTGCGATGGTGATCTTATCAACCTTGGAATCACTTCCAACGCACATCGTCACCTCACCCTTAACTAGTCTCTGTTTATTTTGCAACTCCTGTTTCGAGTTACTACTCTTAGCAACTGAATCAATATAAAATACCGAGGGGTTGCTATAAAACTAGTAAAGTACACATCAATAACATGTATATCAAATATACCTTTGTTCACTTTGCCATCCATCTTATCCGCCAACTATCTAGGGCAGTTCCACTTCCAGTGACCATTTCCTTTACAGTAGAAGCACTCAGTTTCAGGCTTGGGTCTAGCTTTGGGCTTCTTCATGGGAGTGGTAACTTTCCTGCCATTCTTTTTGAAGTTTCGCTTTCTTTCCCTTGCCCTTTTTCTTGAAACTAGTGGTCTTGTTAACCATCAACAGTTGATGCTATTTCTTGATTTCTACCTTCGCTGATTTCAGCATAGCGAAGAGCATGGGAATCATTTTCGTCATCCCTTGCATATTATAGTTCATCACGAAGTTCTAGTAACTTGGTGATAGTGACTAGAGAACTCTATCAATCATCATCTTATCTGGAATATTAACTCCCACTTGATTCAAGCGATTGTAGTACCTAGACATTCTGAGCACATGCTCACTAGCTGAGCTATTCTCCTCCATCTTGTAGGCAAAGTACTTGTCAGAGGTCTCATACCTCTCGACACGGGCATGAGTTTGAAATACCAATTTCAGTTCTTGGAACATCTCATATGCTCCATGGAGTTCAAAATATTTTTGAAGTACCGCTTCTAAGCCGTAAAGCATGGTGCACTAAACTATCAAGAAGTCATCATACCGAGCTTGCAAACCGTTCATAACGTCTGCATCTACTCCTATAACAGGTTCGTCACCTAATTCTGCATCAAGGACATAATTCTTCTGTGCAGCAATGAGGATAATCCTCATATCACGGACCCAGTCCGCATCATTGCTATTATCATCTTTCAACTTAGTTTTCTCTAGGAACATATCAAAAATAAAATAGGGGAGCTATACGCGAGCTTTTGATCTACAACATAGATATGCAAATACTATCAGGTCTAAGTTCATGATAAATTAAGATCAATTAATCATATTACTTAAGAATTCCCACTTAGATAGACATCCCTCGAGTCATCTAAATGATCACGTGATCCATATCAACCAAACCATGTTCGATCATCACGTGAGATGGAGTAGTCTTCATGGTGAACATCTCTATGTCGATCATATATACTATATGATTCACGTTCGACCTTTCGGTCTCCAGTATTCCGAGGCCATGTCTGTACATGCTAGGCTCGTCAAGTTTAACTTGACTATTCTGCACATGCTAAACTATCTTACACCTGTTGCATGTGAACATAGAGCTTATCACACCCGATCATCACGTGGTGTCTCACCATGACGAACTGTAGCAACAGTGCATACTCGGGGAGAACATTTATACCTTGAAATTTAGTGAGGAATCATCTTATAATGCTACCAGCGTGCTAAGAAAGATAAGATGCATAAAAGATACACATCACATGCAATCAAAATATGTGACATGATATGGCCATCATCATCTTGTGCCTTTGATCCCCATCTCTAAAGCACCATCATGATCTCCATCGTCACCGGCTTGACACCTTTGATCTCCATCATAGAGTCGTAGTCGTCTCGCCAACTATTGCTTCTACAACTATCGCTAACGCATAGTGATAAAGTAAAGCAATTACATGGCATTTGCATTTCATACAATAAAGCGACAACCATACGGCTCCTACCAGTTGGCGATAACTTTTACAAAACATGATCATCTCATACAATAACATATATCACATCACAACATGCCCTGCAAAAACAAGTTAGACGCCCTCTACTTTGTTGTTGCAAGTTTTACGTGGCTGCTACGGGCTTCTAGCAAGAACCGTTCTAACCTGCACATCAAAACCACAACGGTGATTTATCAAGTTTGATGTTTTAACCTTCAATAAGGACCGGCCGTAGTAAAATTTGATTCAACTAAAGTTGGAGAAACAGACACCCGCCAGCCACCTTTATGCAAAACAAGTTGCATTTCTGTCGGTGGAACTGGTCTCATGAATGTGGTGATGTAAGGTTGGTCCGGGCCTCTTCATCCAATAATCCCGCCGAATCAAAAACAAGACGTTGGTGGTAAGCAGTATGACTATCACCGCCCACAACTCTTTGTGTTCTACTCGTGCATATCATCTACGCATAGACCTGGCTCGGATGCCACTGTAGGGGAACGTAGCATGCAATTTCAAAAATTTCCTACGCTCACACAAGATCTATCTAGGAGATGCATAGCAATGAGAGCGGAAGAGTGTGTCCAGGTACCCTCACCGCGCTGCAGATACATATATAGCAGTAGCGCGTCCCATGGTAAAAGCGCTACTACTAAAATTCCCACCACTAAGCCGATAGGCTACACATAGTAGTAGCAGTCTTTTAGAAATAGCGCTACCGCTAATATTGTTGTAGTAGCGCATTTAGGTGTAAGGCGCCACTGCTAATGAAAATATAATAAAATGAAAATCAAGTAGAAAAGTAAATGAAAAGGAAAGAAATAGAAAAAGGACAAAGGAAAAAAATAGAATGTAAAGAAAAATAAATGAAAAAGAGGAAAAAAGGAGAAAGGCATAGCAGTTGCGCGTTTCTGAAAACACACTATAGCTAATTTAGCTATAGCGCGTTTTTAGAAACGCGCTACCGTTATGTTTCACTTAACCAGCGGTTTCCCTCCCCCCGGCCACCACTTCTCCCCCAAACCCCTTTCCCCACTTCGCCGCCGTCTCCCCAATTCGCCCTCGCCCCACTTCGCCGCCGTCTCCTGCCGGCGTGGATGCCCGCAACCTCACCGTCTCCCCCCGAGTCCGCCCTCATACTCACCGCCGCCGC
Source organism: Triticum urartu (assembly GCF_003073215.2). Lineage (NCBI taxonomy): Eukaryota > Viridiplantae > Streptophyta > Magnoliopsida > Poales > Poaceae > Triticum > Triticum urartu. The sequence goes on along the minus strand of NC_053024.1, from coordinate 76,510,005 downwards.
CCAAGGCCGCCCTCAGCCTCACCGCCACTGCACGAGGCCGCCCTCAGCCTCACCGCCGCCGCCGTCGACCTCACCGCGGCGGCCCTCGACCTCACCGCCGCCCGAGCCTGCCAAGGACCGCCGCTGCCAGAGCCCGAGCCCTCCCTCCCCGCCCCTGCCTCCGTCGCCGAGCACCTCCCCGCCACCGTCTCTCCCCTCTCTGTAAGGCCCCCACCACTCCTCTCTCTCTGCACTTTAGAGCAAAAATTAGTAGAGCAAAAGTTAGTTTATAGAAAAAAATTAGTTTAGAGCAAAAGATGTTAAGTAGTAGATATTAGAGCAAAAATTAGTTTAGAGCAAAAAAACTGGTTTACAACAAAATTTAGTTAGGGAAGTAGGGTTTAATTAGGGTTTTGGTTTTCATAGATGTTTTCTTAAAAGAAAAAATGAAGAAAATGTTGTAGCAGTGCTGCTTGTAGTATATAGTGATACTAGTAGATGTTAATTAGGTTAGGGCAGTAATGGTACTAGTAGATGTTAATTAGATGTTTTTAGTTAGGGCAGTACGGTTTTGCTAGGTTAATTAGGTTAGTAGTGCTGCTAGTAGTAGTGGTACAGTAGGTTAATTAGGTGAAGTTAAATGAATAACCTAAATGAATGAACTTAGTAGTTAACTGAATTTTTTTCCTTTCATCATTATAGAGCACTAAAGTTAACTGAATTTTGTTCTATTAGTAGTTAAATGAATTTTCTTCTACACTTAGTTTTCGAATTAGCTTGTGAAATTTGGATATGTATATTTCAACGTGTGGTTGCTCGTGTATATTTGGACATGTGTTGCGGTGTTGAAGATGGATATTTGAACACTGTTTCCAGGGAATGAAGCCGAGTGGCCTATGTTTTGCTGGAATGTTGATTCATTTCCATTCCGGCAAATTTCAGGTGCTCGATTGGTCCACTTTTTAGCAAAGGTCATGCCGAAATTTTCCGTGAATTTCGACATGACTTGTTCTACAAACTAGGACATATCGAGGGCCCGGGATTTGCCGCACAGGGAAGGAGTCAATGTTCCTGCAATACATAAGCCTTTTTTTACGTCATTATTCATTTTATTAGGTTTAGAATTAATTGAGTAGATTTAATCATAGGAAACATGGCTAGCAACGATGAAGGATAGGGTTCTGGTGATTGGGACGACGTGTACCTGGTGGCAGACGAATTTTTGAGCCTTGCGGATGATCAACGGATGTTGTTGTTGGGCCCACCTGTTGCATTGGGGACTGATACGGACATGCAGACCGGTGATGAGACTGAGACCAGCGCCGAGACTAGCAGAGCTGGTCTAAAACCGAAAGCAAAGTGGCCACGACGCCCAAACCAGCTCAGGACTACTATATACTGGTGGTCACGGAGATGGACGACGGCATTTTTGAGCCAATAGCGCCCGAGGAAGCGCGATCGTGCTACGACAATCAAATAGGCTGCATTGTACGGACAACCGCCAGCATCAACAATGAGAAACTACAGAAGATAGATAATATGAGGCCCTCCCTCCTAAAGAAGTTGCACCAGATATTCTTGTTCCCGGACCGGAATGAAAAGGATTATAAAGATCCAGATAAGGACCTGGCAATGAAGAAGCTAAACAAACACGCCATGACCAAGTTAAGCGACACTTTGGCCGCTTGGAAAGCATGGGTGAAACATTGGATTGTCAACCAAAAGGAACCCTACTCCGAGATTGTAAAGGATAATCCTACAATCACGCAAGAGCACTTTGAAATATTCAAGGCCGAAGCTGCCAAAAAAATTCGAAGTACATGAAGGGGCTTCAACAGAGGAACTTGGGGCGCCACCACCTTGGAAGCTGTGGTTACGGCGGGAAGAGGTCCATATGGGACAAGGAGGACGCGGAACGCGAAAGTCCGGGCATCCCAGACCCCTTGGCAGACTTCACCGCCCCGCAGGAGCGTGACGTCCTTAGGGCACGACACCATTGGGACTCAGTCAAGAAGGTTTTCATGACAGACCCGATCACGACGGAGTTCATGAGACTGCTGGTAATTTTAGTTTACATCAGTGTTTGGAGTATGTACTAGTAGTTCATATTGAAATCTACTAAAGGACATATATTCCAAACAATATGATAATCTCTCTAACCAAGGTAGGTACGAGGAGTAAACGAAGGGAGTAGTAAAATTTTCTCCTCGTCCTGTGAGCCACCACGCGCGTGGGCGAGGGAGCGGGTGTAAGGCGTAGTACTACTACCTCCGTCCTGGTTTATAGGTCACCTTTGTAGTTCGCGCCAATTTTTTTACCAAATATTTAGCTAACAAAATGTTAATGCATGTCAACAAAAATTATATCGTTGGATTCGTATTTGAACATAGTTTTCCATGAGATAATTTTTGGTAACATGCACGAACGTTTTGTTAGTTCAATCTATAGTCCAAATTTGACACAATATACAATGGGGACCAATAAACCAATATAGTACAATGAGTAGTAGTAAGCAAGCTTCACCTCGTCCTGCGAGCCACCGCGCCCATGCGCGGGGGAGACGGCGTAGTAAGCAAGCTTCTCCTTGTTCCGCGAGTTGACGGGACACATCAAAAGTAATACGTACAGAGCATCTCGAGGGTATAGAACCTTGCCTCTAAGGTAGGCCCCACATGGTTTGCCTCTTTTTTAACATAATGCATCAAGTCGCAATTTGTTTGTCCACCCATGGTAGACGATCCTCCATCCAGTGGACAACCAGTACACGTGTCAAATTACCACGTGGTGGGCTACCTTTTCGTATAGAAATGAGCTCCACCGTGTACCCGCGCGGGTGTGGTTGGGAAAGAGACGGGAGTATGTGCGTCGTGCGTGCACCTCTTCTTTTCGTGCACGTCCCCCACCTACGTGGGTGTGTGTGAGAGATATACAAACCTAGATAGATGGCGTGTGCGTTTGTGAGTGTTTTTGTTTAGGGATGATTTCGTGAATGTATCTGTGGGAATATGTGTCGATGACATCTCAAACAAAATTTTTCATGCAATGTGTGTGAAATAGAGGCCTATCCATATCATATATAGAGGGGGCGATTCACGAGAAGAGAGGGAGGGGTCATAGATATTGATAGAGTCGAAGAGAGGATGAAGTGGGTGGGTGCGAGTGTAACACCCCGGATGTAACTTTCCCAATCTGTACTCCAACTCTTGCCATTTTCGGTGTTAAGTTATTTTATTTTCTCGGGTTCTGGTCTTTGTCTCCGTGTGTTGTTGTCGTTGTCATGCATCTCATATCATGTCATCATGTGCATTGCATTTGCATACGTGCTCGTCTCATGCATTCGAGCATTTTCCCCGTTGTCCGTTTTGCATTCCGGCGCTTCGTTCTCCTCCGGTGGTCTTTTCTACCTTTCTTTCGTGTGTGGGGATTAAACATTTCCGGATTGGACCGAGACTTGCCAAGCGGCCTTGGTTTACTACCGGTAGACCGCCTGTCAAGTTTCGTATCATTTGGACTTCGTTTGATACTCCAACGGTTAACCGAGGGACCGAAAAGGCCTCGTGTGTGTTGCCGCCCAACACCCCTCCAATTTGGCCCAAAACCCACATAAACGTGCTCCATCATCTAGAGCGTTCGATCACGATCGCGTGGCCAAAAACCGCACCTCATTTGGACTCTCCTAGCTCCCTCTATGCCTATTTAAAGACCCCCTCCGAGATTCCCGTTCTTCTTCCCCCGAAACCCTAGATCCGCCACTCCTCGCGCGCGCCGGACAACTCCCCCGCCGACGGACACGTCCGCCCGCCGTGTCCGCCGCCACGTGGCACGCCACCATTGGCCTCCGCTGCCTCAGCCGCCACTCCCTCCGCTGCCGGCCCGGGAGGCCCTCCCCGGGCCCCCGAGGCCCGTTCGCCACCCCGCGCCGCCTGGGCTCCTCGCGCGCCCCGCCGCCTCCTTCTCTGCCGCCGCCGCCTCGCCCGCCCGGCCGCCGCGCCGCCTCGCCCACCGTCCACCGCCGCCGCCGCGCGACCACGGGTCGGCGCCGCCGCCGCGCAGCGCGCCGCCCCCGCCGCCAGCTCCCTCCTCCGGCGAGGATCCGGCGCCCCCAGCCCCTCTTGCCTCGGATCCGGTCACCTCCGGCGAAACTCCGGCCGCTACAGTGATTCCGGCCAACTTTGAAACTCGTGCAAACCCTAGATCCGGAGGTTGAATTTTTCTTCTAGGTCCCGAAATTCCAGATCCAAGTGCTCCTGTTCATAGCCTTGTAACTTTGCATCCGTAGCTCCAATTCATGCATATAGCATATCAAAATGTTCATCTCAGAGAGTACATCATTTCATTACAGTGCATCATTTTCATTTGAGTTCATCTTGATGCCCGAAATGCTGTTAGAAGAGGGCTACTTGTGATAATTGTCAGATCTGCTGCTCCATTTAGCTTTTTGTCATTGTTGCCATGATTAATGTGTGCATGATATGCCCTGATGCTCTACATATGTTTTGTTAATGGTTTTGTCATCTTTCCAGAGGTGCAACCCATGTATTTTTGTGATGTGTGTGGTGACTAGCACGAGCTTGCCAAGTGGTGCACTTGGTAATTCTGTTTTCAGGGACTTAGCATTTCCACTAAGTCCTTGAGCTGTTTATCTCATGTTGCCATATGTTCCTGTTGTTTCCTAGTGATCCGTGCCTCTTTTGAGGATGATCAGTAAGGATGTTTTGTTAATCTTGTAGTGCTATATCCATCCATGTCTTTGTTGCAATTATGGAGCAACCTAGCTTGAGTCAATCGAGCTCTACTTTTGCTACTTTGTGAATCTGGGCAGATTGTCAACTTGTTTGCAATTTTGCCGATGTTGTTGTAGTTGATCCGTGCATGATATGCTATTGTTCTTGCCATGTCTAGCTTTCATTTTGTGTATTCTTGATGGATGTATGCTTAGCTTATCATTACTTGCACCGTAGTGAGTGCATCGAGCTCGTATACATGCCTACTTGAGTTATATTTCAGCATGTGCCAGTTTTCACTAAGTCTGAAAACTGATTATGTTTTTGCTATGTTCACATGCTTGCAATTGTATTTTCTAATCCCTTTTGGCTCAAGGTCACTAAGGGACTTTTGTTAAGCTCTTTGAGTAGCTCCATTCCATGCTTTACTTTGCCATGTTAAGGTCCTGTAGGATGTAGTTTTGTTGCTCCGAAGAGTGCTACCTGATCTGAAATTCCAGACAAGTGTTAATTTCACTAAGTCTGAGATCTGTTTGCCATATGCATTTTTGCCATGCTTGTTTGAACCTTTTAATGGATGAATTGGCCGTAGCTCAGTGCTAGGATTTTGTTAAGCATATTGAATGCATCCCTTTCATGTATTTTTTTGCCATTTTTGGGTGCTGTAGCATGTTCATTCCCTTGCATTTAGATGGCTACTTGCTGTAAATCGCAGACCGGTGTCATATTTAAATCGCTTGCTATTTCCAAACCGTAACTCCGATTCCGACGTTCTTTATATCGTTTTCAAGCGATTTCATCTCATCTTCCAGTGGCACACTTGGATTCCCAAGTTGAGTCCAGGTTCATGAATCCTTTGTCAAATCTTGCATTTGCATCCCGCATCGCATCCCGCATAGCATATCATCTTTGCATCATCTTGTTTGATCCTTGCACGTGGTTGATTGTGTCTTTGTTGCTTGTTTGTCTTGTTTGGATAGAGCCAGGAGACGAGTTCGCTAACGAGGAGCCCGTTGAGTTTGCTTTCGAGGATCCAGTCAACTCTGACAACTGTGCAGGCAAGATGATCATACCCTCGAAATCACTACTATCTTTGCTATACTAGTTTGCTCGCTCTTTTGCTATGCCAATGCTACGATGCTTACCACTTGCTTTCAAGCCTCCCAAATTGCCATGTCAAACCTCTAACCCACCATGTCCTAGCAAACCGTTGATTGGCTATGTTACCGCTTTGCTCAGCCCCTCTTATACCGTTGCTAGTTGCTGGTGAAGATTGAAGGCCGTTCCTTGTTGGAACATTTATTTACTTGTTGGGATATCATTATATTATCTTGTTATCTTAATGCATCTATATACTTGGTAAAGGGTGGAAGGCTTGGCCTCTCGCCTAGTGTTTTGTTCCACTCTTGCCGCCCTAGTTTCCGTCATATCGGTGTTATGTTCCCGGATTTTGCGTTCCTTACGCGGTTGGGTTATAATGGGAACCCCTTGATAGTTCGCCTTGATTAAAGCTTTTCTAGCAATGCCCAACCCTGGTTTTACCTTTTTCCACCTAGCCTCTTTTTCCCTTGGGTTTCCGGAGCCCGAGGGTCATCTTATTTTAAACACCCCCGGGCCAGTGCTCCTCTGAGTGTTGGTCCAAACTAGTCTCCTGTGCAGTGCCCCCTCGGGGAAACTCGAGGTTTGGTTTTAGTTGTATGGAGCGCTCATCTGAGTGTGCCATGAGAACGAGATATGTGCAGCTCCTATTGGGATTTCTCGGCACATTCGTGCGATGTTGCTGGTCTTGTTTTAACCTGTCGAAGTGTCTTGAAGAACCAAGATACCGAGTTTGATCGGAACGTCTTGGGAGGAGGTCTATTCCTTCGTTGATCGTGAGAGCTTGCCATGGGCTAAGTTGGGACTCCCCTGCAGGGATTGAACTTTCGAAAGCCGTGCCCGCGGTTATGGGCAGATGGGAATTTGTTAATTCCGGTTGTAGATAACTTGAACCTTAAGTTAATTAAAATGAATCAACTGAGTGTGTTACCGTGATGGCCTCTTCTCGGCGGAGTCCAGGAAGTGGACACGGTGTTGGAGTAATGTTTGCACAGGTTGCTCTGTAGTTTCTCACTCGCGCTTTGCCTCCTCCTCTCGCTCTCTTTTGCGAATAACTTAGCCACCATACTTGCTAGTCGCTTGCTGCAGCTCCACATATATTTTTACCTTGCCTTACCTATAAGCTTAAATAGTCTTGATCGTGAGGGTGCGAGATTGCTGAGTCCCTGTGGCTCACAGATTACTATTACACCAGATGCAAGGCCCGATGATTCCGCTCCAGGAGACGCGCTTGAGCTCTAGTGGGAGTTCGATGAGGACTCTCAACGTTACTATGTTTCCTTTCCTGATGATCAGTAGTGGTGCCCAGTTGGGGGTGATCGGGACCGTGTCGCTTGTTGGGTTATCTTTTATTTTGGCGCCGTAGTCGGGCCATGAGTGTTTGGTTGATGTAATGTTATTTATGTACTTGATTGACGTGGTGAGTGTAAGCCAACTATGTTATCTCCCCTTTATGATTCATATTACATGGGATGTTGTGAAGATTGCCTAACTTGCGACATATGCCTTCAATGCGATTATGCCTCTAAGTCGTGCCTCGACACGTGGGAGATATAGTCGCATCGAGGGTGTTACAGCGAGATCGATGAAGAGAGCCATCAAAATTGTGTGTGTCCAAGTCAAATATATAGGGCGACTGACCAACCGGAATGTTAGAGGGCACATGGCAAGTTTGTCTGTGGCAGGGAGACATAACTAGAACACTCAATGTATCGGTGTGTGTGTGGGGGTGGGGGGGAGGCAGTGGCCTAACTAGAGAGGTAGAACGACTCGTATATGTGTTGAGAAGGAGAGACCCAACTATGTCTTGAGGGAGAGCGGTCGACATCCATACATAACTGAAGGATGAGAAATAGGTTGGGACAGAGAGAGAGGAGAGAGAGGAGAGAGAGAGGGAGAGGGGCAGAGTGCTGGATGGGTGATGGAGTTGCTTCTCGAGGATGGTGGGAGAGGCCTACTAGACAAACTGAGGGTAGAACTGCAATATTATCAATAAGAGTGGTGATGTGTTTCTGTGTGTGCCTGTGTGTGATAGATCTGCCGGGACGCATGCATGGATGATGAAGGGGAACCATGTGTTTGGTAAGCAAACCTAACTAGATCAATTGATCAATTGTTGTTTGTCGGAGGAAGGGAGAGACATAACTAATGAGGTAGGTCGATTGACGCGTGGGGAAAAACGAGTTATAAGGACCTAGCTAGCTATATGTATAGCGGGACATTAGTCGGTGTACATCCATTTGTTAGAGGCAAATAAGGCCTAGAGAGACGGATAGACAGAGAGAATGGAGCTAGGAGGTGGTGCAAGAGGCCGAGCTACTAGCTAGATAGGGGGAGGAGTGTGCGGTTGTGAGATCGGTGAAAAGAGGGGCGAGAGTTTACACGTGTGTGGGACCGTATGAGAGACATGAGGCATGGACACCGAAAGGAGGAGATGGAAGGTGCATGTGTATGTTGTAGGAAAACATCGCTGGAGAGGTTTATCGATCGGTGTGTGTCAGAAAGGAGTTGTGGAGACTGTGGGAGAATGACCTAAAGAAAAAAATGAATGTGCGCGATGGATAGAATGCTGAGGGAGGGGGAGGGCGAGGAGGGCGTGTGCCGCTGTGTGTGCACGAGAGAAATTTAGTGCAAGCTACAAAGGTTAGAGGATTGTGTGGGTGTAAGAGACTAACAAAGATCATAATTTGATATGAAAGTGGATTCATATATTTGAATAGGAGATCATAGTGTTATAAACATATGCATGCATGAATATAGCGGTGATACACGTGTTGTGGTTTTGCACATGTTATACCATAATGTGATAATGCATGGCGTTTGCAACTCACAGCTAAATGTCGAACAATCTAAAGCATACTATACATCAAACAATCTCACATTTTATTTGAATTTGTGATAATGTGTGGCATTTGCAGCTTACAACTAAATATTGAACAATCTAAACAATACTATATATCGAACAATCTCACATTCTATTTGAATTTGTGGTAATGTGTGGTGTTTGCAAGTCACATCTAAATACTTGTAGGCGTAGGGGGCGGGGCACCATACATTATGTGATTAACAGATTATACATATGGGACTTGGTTTAGATTATGAAGATCTAGCTAGAGCTTGAAATGTACTGTGATTTGAAAACAACATAAAGTGGATTCAAAAAATCAATTTCGAGTTCATATAGTACACATAGTTCATATCTAACTTGAGAGTAATCATGTCATGCGCTGTGAAGATAATACACAAACTATTTTTTAACTTGACAATAATGATGATTGTAGATCTTATTAAAATGGAGAAACGAATTCAAATGGTTTGACTTCACAACAATCTTTATTGTAGATCTTATTCAAATAGAGAAACGAATTCAAATTTAGTTCATATTGAAGCGGTAGTATATACGTTTGGAATGCACTAAAACGTTCATTTGAGTAGCAGGTTGCATGCATTATACACGTAGCGAAATATTTTAATTGAACATAACATGAATTCAAAGTTTTGAATGACATTTGTAGTGCGAATTGATTTGGTACAGTACACGGGACTAGACTCTCTTGTGTGCTGCGAATTGATTTCTTTTTGTTTTTTCGTCTACTGAAGTACGAATTGATTTGGTACAGTACACATTAGGCTTGTCCGGAAATTTCAACCCGCGCCTTGTTACCCCTAAATATTTAAGATATATCTTTGTCTCGTTGTGCTCTGACAACTCCCTCCATCTCAACTCGTGGCTTGCTATTCCAAAATTACAACGCGCGCGAAAACTCCCACCTCCTGTGAAATCCCGACACGCAAAATGCCCGTGATACCCCTGAACCAAAAGAACCGCCTAGGTCAAATCGGTGGGGGTACTTTCGTAACTTACCCACATTTCAGACAAGCACGTCCCTAAGACATGGTTCCCCACTCCCATCCCATCCGCCCACCCATTCGTACACCGAGACCGTGAAAACCCGCGAAGCCCCACACCCTCCTCCGTCCGCCACCTAGCCGGAGCCTCTTCCCCCATGACGTCGTCCATAGGAACACCTCGACGTCCCTCATCCACCATACCAGATGAGGATCTGTCGTCCCGTCGGTTCAGCCACCCCATCCTCCACCTCCAAGGAGCTGCCCTGATGTTCCCCTCGTCTTTCGCGCCACCTCCATCCCCACACCATCGTCTTCACCTGCACCACCGGAAGAGCATCATCATCACCATTTCCTCGGATGAGGCTGAGGCCTAATCGGCAGCACCAAAGAGGTTGTACACTAATCTCCACATTTTCTTCTTGATTTGATCTCACGGTGCTGCCGGCGGTTGGTCCCGAGCCGACACAGCGCGGCTCCATCCACGGTGGCGTCGCTGGCCACTTCCTCCACGACGTCGCTCCCTCGGCGGTGACGTCCACATCAGTAGGAGCTGCTGCTGCTTTAGCTCTCGCTCGTGCTGCTGCTCTGCTCTTGCTCTCGGTCCCCTGCTTGGTCTACTCTTGCTATTGCTATTGCTCTTGCTCGCGCTGCTGCTCTCGCTATTGATCTTGCTTGCGATGCTGCTCTGATTTAGCTACACTTTAGTCGACTAAATCGACTTTTGGGTCAATCGATTTTCAGGGGATGGGGGGGGGGCTCGCCGGAGTTAAGGAAGAACCAGCCGCAGCGGGGAGGGGGCTCGCCGGAGAGGTACCCCACTATCTATCTTAGGGTTCAGGGTGGGGTCGGTGGTCGCCGATGGTGGTGGGGCAATGGCGTGGGGATCGCCGGAGAAAAAGCTCGGCAAGGGGGGCCTAGAGGGATGGCTGGGTCGTTGGCGGGCCGGCGGGGGAGAGGGGTTTGGGGGGGGGGGGGGCAGGGCACCGCCGGCCGCGGGCGGCGGGGGCGGCTGTTTGGCCGGTGGTGGCTGGCGGCTCAAGGGGTGGATGTTGAAGATGAACTGCATGCCCTTGATTTTGTATCCACCAGCTGGAAAATCAACTGACCAGAGATGAAAAAGTCAGTCAACTAACGTGTAGCCTCACCTGATGCTGCTACACGACCAGCTGCCCCGGCTCTTGCACGCGCTGCTGCTGCTACTGCTTTTCTGCGACTAGTGCGTTCAGTTTCGACAGTTAAGTTTAGTTTCAACACTTAAATTCAGTTTCAAATATTAAGTTCAGAGATGAGCGGCTGATGTATTTTACATCTAGCACTTTGTGGTTATGTATTTTATGTCATCTATTGGAGATGCTATTAGAATTCCACTCAGGTTAACGTTGTCTCTCCTGTCCTGCTTCAGCCTTGGCGTCATACAACTCACTGAAGCTGCTCCAACGATGAAACCCTCCATCACAGCGGAGCAGTACCCCGGGCTCCAGCTCAAGACACCGAAGATCTTCTTCCCCTCCTCCGACAGCCAAGTCAACCGGATCATCCTCACCGACCAACCCAATCACGCTGAGATCGACATGGCTTCGCCAAAGAGGTTGTACACTTGTTGCATCTCTTTTTTACTCTACATGTTATATATATTGTCCTCTGAGCACACGCAGTAACATGAAATACAATTAGTTTGTCCTACTATATGACAAGAAGTGAGGTACCAGGAAACTTAGCTATCTGTGATGGACTCTCTTAAACGCCATCATTATTTGTCTCTACGCGTTTGAGCTATGCATTTGTCGATGGGCCTGGGAGTTGGGCTAGTAGGGCAGTGGCCTGGGTCCAAAGTAGTACAACTAGCACAAAATCATTTTTTGAGTTTAGGCTTTTCCTTGCTCAAGCCTACCTGCTAGAATCGCTAGTGCTTGAAAGGAAAAGTCAAGGAAAAACATAGGAATTGGAAAGTTTCCAATGGTACTACTATTCATGCATTTGGTTCAAAGGAATGGAGCAAAGAAAATTGTAGGATTTGTTCCTTTAGTGTCTCCTTCAAAGAAAAACATAGGAATTTAAATACCCACTTGTCCTCCTTTTCAAATTCTTATTCATGTAGCACAAGACTAAGAGATAGTAGCATAATAGCATTATAACCATACATTTTCTTTTGGTTTGAGTTAGTCTTACTGTGCTTCTTTGCATCCTGTGATCTTCCAATTGTTGTGAACCAAACACCCAGATTGGCAGAAATCCTATGTTTTTAAATTCTCTGTTTTGCACGTGCATTCCTATCCTATTACTGTGTATTTCCTATCCCTGTGTTGTTAAAATCCTCCAATTCAAATGAGCCCTTACAAAATTACTTCTCCTACAGATAGTTGTCAAAGAAAACCTTGTGTGGTTTGTCCCGCTCCCGCTGTGCTGTCGTCCACCCCAGCTCAGTTGCTCCAACGACAGAAGGGTCCAGCACAGCAGGGATCTGGCCTCCAGACTATCTTTTGCCGCCTCAGATCTTCTTCCCCGCTGCTGGCAGCCATGACAACTGCATTACCTTCATCAACCAAGCAGATGACCTCGAGGACTACACGGGTCCGCAAGAGAGGTCGCACTCTTTCGTGTCTGCTTAGGTTATGCATCTCTTAATATTACGTGCTACTTTATCGTCCTGTTCACTGATTAGACTCTGAGTCAGCTCCAAACTAATGGTCAAACTTGATTTTTTAAATGGTTGTGGGGTACATATCGGGGCCGCAATCAATAGTATCTATCTACCATCTGGCTAATATCTGGTGTCTACTATGAGTTTCATGTTGGGTGGGGAAAAACAGTAAAGAATCCATTATCTATATTTTTAACGGAAGCCATTATCTACCTGCTATCATTGTTTTGGGTCTATCCACAGGTTGCTACCATCACTCTGGATTTTTGCATGCACTCCTTACATAATCTCACTATGTTTTATTCCTGTGCATGTCAGTTATTGTACACAATGGAACTGAACATGTAGAGCAAAAGAGACGAGCCTTGCATGGCAATAAAATTGCATGCAGACGTTGCTCCATGGTAGGTGCAAAGGCAGCCCCCTCCACCCATTTCGGATTGTAATCGAGAGGAAGATCTCTATTCACTACTGCAGGATGCTGCTAACACGACACTACGATCAGAGACCCTTCGACGAAACTATGTGCGATGCCTTAATCGCAAACGGTGGTGTAAAATAACCATAAAAAAGGTGCAAAATGTTTGCGATGAAGGATGCATCAAACACGGTTCAGATTTTAGTTGCATGTGCGATGCAGGGCATACGGTTCAGCTCAATTAACCGTTTGCGATGAGGAGGAACAAAAGAAACGGGCAGCCAGATGAAGGTGTGTGCGATATACAGCATACGGTTCACTAGGATGAACTGTTTGTGATTATGCAACAGAAAAGAAACGGTCGGCCATATCAAAGGTGTATGCGATATACGGCATGCGGTTCACTCGAATGAACTGTTTGCGTTGAGATATGAGAACAGAAACGGTTCAAATGAACAAGATGTGTGTGATATGAGGCAAACAGGTCTGTAATAGGAAATGTGTGCGAAGATCAATAACAACATAGACGATTACTGCTAACAACCTGTGTGTGTTGTGAGCAAATGATTGCTGGTATACAATTTGAGTGATTCTTGAAAACATCACCGACGGGTTCCATTGTTTAGTCCGTGTGCGATGTGATTTTCTTTGTCCGCACAACATCAAATAAAACTGAATTCATGGTGATTTCCACCGAGTTATTAAAGGAGGCAGATGAACTGGGATAAGAGATGAGATAATATCTCGTTAAACTAGTTACCTTGTCATCGATGAGAAAGAACCCTCAGTACAATAGATTCCCCAACCGAGCGGAGCTGGGTCGACCGCGAGCAGCATCGAGAAAGTCAATGGCGATAGGCGGCAGCAAGCGGAAGTGGCGAAATGTGGTGGGCTTTGTCGGCCGCCTGGCGGTAGCAGCAGGCGGCAAGCTAAGTGTTTACCGCCATGATAGGCGGTGCCATGGCATAGACGCAGAGGAGCTTGTGCAGGTGTGAATGGGGAACGTACCAGAGGGGCCGATGTGTGGCGGGCGGGGTGAGGGTTTTTGTGACATGGGGATGGTGAGAGTTTTATTTTTTCTTTTTTGAATTGGGTGGTGAGGGTTTTCTGTCCCACAAAGAATTTTGGGGGCGACAGTTTGCTAGAGCGAACCGTGTGTGATTGACGCAACAGGAAAAATGAAAGTCATTGCACATGGTTCCAATTTTGGGAACCGTGTGTGGTTGACGTACTACCTCTGTCCTGGTTTATTGGTCCCCCATTGCAATTTTTACCAAAATTTGGCAAAATATTTAACATACTCAGACATAGATAATAAGCGTACACGTAGATAAGCATAGTTCATCCATAAGTAGTACATAGTTCAATAGTATTAAGCATACTCAAGCGTACATATATAGTTCCATCCATCCCACATCTCATCTCACAGGCCGGCACAATCCTGCAGCTTCTCCAGGTACTCGGCGTATGCGCCATGCGCCACCCTGCGAGAATACTTCTGCTTGAAGGAGCCAACGACCCCTCCTATTGCATGCGCCAGAACACTTAGATACGCGTCCTGAAGCTTCAGGTTGAAAAATGGGCATCCATAGCCGCCGTTCCATGTCCTAATACGCTTGTTATGCAATCCCGCATAAAGCTCCCTTGAGATTTGCCAGTTGTACCTCCTCTGGACATCTTCATCCTCGCTGTCCACATCTTCAGACAACACCTATACAGATAGTAAAACAAATTTGGCATCAAATCAATGATTACATGGGGTGAAGTAGGATTAGGAATTTATGGCTATTTATTCATACATATCCAGAGATTATGGTTCGATTTTTAAGCGTAGTCATCTATGTATAGACCAATCTTGAAGAAAATAATGGCACAAACATATGTAGGTCATTGAAAATCAATTGTCAAGCCCTGGCTAGGAATTATTAGCACGAACACTAACCCTAGTTGAATTACTAGTTGAAATCATTTGCACAGATGAAACAACTAATCACTTATCACCTGTACCATTCAAACAATCAATACAATACACGGATCTAACGAAACTTACTCAGATTTCATGGATTTGGAGAACATAACCATAGGATTTCCATTCCAAAAAGGGGGAGGCAGGAGTAACCAGAGAAACCCTATGATCTATTTGACACATAAATGAGTATAGATGACTATCCAGCTGTCCGTCGTCGTCGGAGTCGTCGCCGGAGTGGTCGTCGGAGTCATCGCCGGAGTGGTCGTTGGAGCCGTTGCCGGATTGGTCGTCGGAGTTGGTGTGGAACTCCGCCTCCCGCTATGGAAGCTCGACGCCGTCGACGATGTCAGGGTGCAGTGATAACTCACCGGCGGTGATGGCAACCTCTATTTCCATCTCCACGCCGTGCTCCGGTGCTTTAGCAGCCCCGGCGTCGCCACTCCCTCCGATGAGGCACTTCGGCGGCATCCTCATACACCGACGGCTTTGAGGACTAAGCACGGCGTCGAGGATGCAAGCGGAGAGGGAGGATTGTGTGTGCATAGCGAGGATGGGGGTGCGGACGCTCGGGCGCACCATTAATATGGAGTAGTGGGAGAGTAGCAGGCGGAGGTCAAACTGATGGCTTGCCTCCCGGCGAGCCTGCATACCAGACTGCTGGCATGCCTACCAAAGTTTCACACAGCTACTCACATGCCTCTCGATGACACTGCGCAGCGAGCACGCCTCCATCAATTCACACACCTGCACGCCTCCCCGCCTGTCTGCGCGGCGGACGCGTCCCGTCAACTCACGCTTGCTCGCACGCCACACGGGTCGCGCGAAGGCACGTATATTGTTTTTCTATTTGGATGATTAATGTGGCCGCTTTATTGCTTAACCGAAGCATGGCACGTATCCATTGTTGGTCTAATGGTCACGGTTCGAATAAATAATCTGTTTGGGATATTGGTTCCCAATTATTAATAATCTCTCATTTGTAATTAGATAAAGATTACATCAAAACTGGTCTCAAATTTGACCAAAAAAAGTATAATGCCACTTTGTATTGGTGTCCATATGACAACACGATATGTTTCATGAACTTCAAATAAGTTTGGATGGACTAGATTTTTAAAATCAAGATTCTCAATGTTTGAAATTTGTTGCACGGGGAGTAAACATGCACCCAGTGAGACACATGTGTTTTTGCAATCCATTTAGGTGCACTGTCACGTGTGCATGTAGCTCAAATTTGAATTTTGCACATTATACCCGTAGAAAATCAATCAATCAATGTACTAAAATATCTTAATGATCTCTATGATTTTTTTGAAATTAAAACGTCCCTCATTTGGTAACATGTATGTTCACCGCGGGATAATTAATTTAACATGCATTGTAGTTGCGGTAGATTCACGGTGTTTGTGTGGGAGTGTGCGTCTAGGGGTGGCGGGTGGCTCACAGTACACTACGAGTTGTGAGCCACCATGTGGGTTGGCCGTTTTGTTAGGCAGACCGGTGCCACATCAGAGTCGTGAACTCGTTATTTAAAACATTACACAACCCTGCCATACATAAATGTTTTGGCCACATGTTGTCGATGGTTGTCCTACACGACACTCGATACTCGCATGTGACGCTTTCTGTGGGCCCACGAGGTCGTCGTCCATCACTTTGACGAACAGCCGACAATGAGGTTAATTTGACCAGCAAGGTGGAATCTTTTTGTTTGCGTTATGGTGTTATATAGTACGCGTCGAAGAGGTGGGAGCGGACTAGCATATATACTATATGTACGCGTCCGTGAACAAGTACACCTCACTCAGTGTCGGGACTTTTTGGTTTCCGAGGCACGTGCCACATTAAATTTGTGAAATTGATTATTCAAACATCACACAACACCTTTTTTGGGCCACATGCATATCCTAGCTAGGACACTCACGTGTGACGCTTCCATCTGTGGGCCCACGAGGCCATTGTCGATGCATGCATGCATCACTTTGACCTACATCGGGAGAGGTTAATTAATTTCACCATTGATGATGATTCTTTTGGGTTACATATATTACGGCAGGAGGATATAGTATGCCGTGAAGAGGGGGAAGGGGACCATCATATGTAGTATGCTTGATATGAACCTTGCTCTGTGTGGGTGCATGGTATACGGTTTTTTAGGCATGTGGCACATCAAAGTTGTGCATTTTGGGTATTTAACATATATATGTTTGACCCACATGCAAAGCAGTGGTGGTTGTCCTCTCGCACCCACTTAAGCGGTTATCAGCGATATCGATGCTTTCCATTTGTGGGCCCGCTTGGTCCATCACTACTTTTTGCCTGACAACAAGACATGTTAATTTGACTTAGAAGGGGATTATTATTTTTCCTCTGGGATGACATGCATGATACAGCTTGAGCACACATGTATGCATGTGTATGCATGAATCCCTCCCATCGAGTCGAAGAGGCTAGTACAACAATACATCATGAACCGATCTCGCTCTGTGTGGGGAGATAGTGTATGATTTTTGACACACGTGCCACATCAATGTTGTGTATTCAAACATGCATGCACGCATCACCTCCATACATATGCATGTAGTGGTTGCCTTCGAATGATACACTCCCACGCGTGGTTATCGGCGACAAGCCTATATATTCATGGGCCCACGTGGGCATCCATGATCACCTGACCAACAACAAGATAAGTTACCAGGGAGGATTCTTCAGTGGTTCGTGTTATCGTAGTATAGGTCATGGTGAGATTCAGACCAAATTAAGTTTGAGCGCATATACTATGCACGCATGCATGCATAAATCCCCATCGTTGGCTGGGAATGTGGTGTAACCTAACCCTCACTCATTATGGGGATTTCTAGTTCGAAATCACGGTGCCACATCAAAGTTGTTCCATTGTTACTCAAAAACACACCTCTCCATACATATGTTTGGGCCATACGCATGCAGTGGTTATCTTCGGGGACTAGCTACTTGCGTGATTATTGGCGAGCTAGCCCATCTCCGGGGTGGCATTGACGGTCATCACTTTGACAAACAACCAGAGAGAGGTTGTACGACCAAGGTGGATTATTCTTGGTCCATTTTACGATCCATGTTGGTGAGATATATGCCTCTCTGGCCCGCCGACCGAAAGTGTGTGTGGGGGGTGCTACTTCGCACTTTGCTAGGTGAACCTCGGTTGGGGGGGGGCATGCATTCATAGCATAGGATTCCCTTCGTGGTGACATGAGGGGGGTCGGGGCTGCTAGCTACTTCGCAATTTGCTAGGGGAACCTCGGTTGGGGGGGCATGGATTCATAGCTTAGGATTTCCCTCGTGCCGACACAAGAGGGGGGCTGCTGGCTACTTCACACTTTGCTAGGTGAACCTCGATCGGGGGGCATGCATGCATAGCTTGGGATTCCCTTTGTGCCGACACGAGGGAGGGGTGGCTACTAGCTGTTGGGGAACGTAGTAATTTCAAAAAAATTCCTACGCACACGCAAGATCATGGTGATGCATAGCAATGAGAGGGAAGAGTATCGTCCACGTACCCTCGTAGACCATAAGAGGAAGCGTTAGCACAACGCGGTTGATGTAGTCGTACGTCTTCACGATCCGACCGATCCAAGTATCGAACACACGGCTCCTCCGAGTTATGCACACGTTCAACTCTATGATGTCCCGCGAGCTCTGATCCAGCAAAGCTTCACAGGAGAGTTTTGTCAACACGACGGCGTGGTGACGGTGATGATGATGCTACCGACGCAGGGCTTTGCCTAAGCACCGCTACGATATAATCGAGGTGGATTATGGTGGAGGGGGGCACCGCACACGACTAAGGGATCAATGATCAACTTGTGTGTCTAGAGGTGCCCCCTTGCCCCCGTATATAAAGGAGTGGAGGAGGGGAGGGCCGGCCCTCTCTAGGGCGCACCATGGGGAGTCCTACTCCCACCGGGAGTAGGATTCCCCCTTTTCCAACTTGGAGTAGGAGAGGGTAGGAAGATGAAGGAGGGAGGAAGGAAAGGGGGGCCAGGCCCCCTTCCCAATTCGGATTGGGCTTGGGGGGCGCCACCTCCCTTGCTCCTTTCCCCTCCTTTCCACTAAAGCCCAATAAGGCCCATATACCTCCCGGGGAGTTCCGATAACCTCCCGGTGCTCCGGTATATTCCCGATCTCACCCGTAACCATTCCAGTATCCAAATATAGTCGTCCAATATATCGATCTTTATGTCTCAACGATTTTGAGACTCCTCGTCATGTCCGTGATCATATCAGGGACTCCGAACTACCTTAGGTACATCAAAAACACAAAAACTCATAATACGATCGTCACCGAACTTTAAGCGTGCGGACCCTACGGGTTCAAGAACTATGTAGACATGACTGAGACACGTCTCTGGTCAATAACCAATAGCGGAACCTGGATGCTCATATTGGATCCCAGATATTCTACGAAGATCTTTATCGGTCAAACCACATAAAAACATACGTTGTTCCCTTTGTCATCAGTATGTTACTTGCCTGAGGTTCGATCGTCGGTATCTCAGTACCTAGTTCAATCTCGTTACCGGCAAGTCTCTTTACTCGTTCCTTAATACATCATTCCGCAACTAACTCACTAGTTACAATGCTTGCAAGGCTTATAGTGATGTGCATTACCGAGTGGGCCCGAAGATACCTCTCCGACAATCGGAGTGACAAATCCTAATCTTGAAATACGCCAACCCAACAAGTACCTTTGGAGACACCTGTAGAGCACCTTTATAATCACCCAGTTACGTTGTGACGTTTGGTAGCACACAAAGTGTTCCTCTGGTAAACGAGAGTTGCATAATCTCATAGTCATAGGAACATGTATAAGTCATGAAGAAAGCAATAGCAACATACTAAACGATCAAGTGCTAAGCTAACGGAATGGGTCAAGTCAATCACATCATTCTCCTAATGATGTGATCCCGTTGATCAAATGACAACTCATGTCTATGGCTAGGAAACATAAGCATCTTTGATCAACGAGCTAGTCTAGTAGACGCATAGTAGTGACACTCTGTTTTTCTATGTATTCACACATGTACCATGTTTCCGGTTAATACGATTCTAGCATGAATAATAAACATTTATCATGATATAAGGAAATAAATAATAACTTTATTATTGCCTCTAGGGCATATTTCCTTTAGTCTCCCACTTGCACTAGAGTCAATAATCTAAATTACACAGTAATGATTCTAACACCCATGGAGTCTTGGTGCTGATCATGTTTTGCTCATGAGAGAGGCTTAGTCAACGGGTCTGCAACAATCAGATCCATATGCATCTTGAAAATCTCTATGTCTCCCATCTGGACTTGATCGCAGATGGAATTGAAGCGTCTCTTCATGTGCTTGGTTCTCTTGTGAAATCTGGATTCCTTTGCGAAGGCAATTGCACCAGTATTGTCACAAAAGATTTTTCATTGGACCCGATGTACTAGGTATGACACCTAGATCGGATATGACCTCCTTCATCCAGACTCCTTCATTTGCTGCTTCCGAAGCAGCAATGTACTCCGCTTCACACGTAGATCCCGCCACGACGCTTTGTTTAGAACTGCTCCAACTGATAGCTCCACCGTTTAATATAAACACGTATCCGTTTTGCGATTTAGAATCGTCCGGGTCAGTGTCAAAGCTTGCATCAACGTAACCATTTACGTTGAGCTCTTTGTCACCTCCATAAATGAGAAACATATCCTTAGTCCTTTTCAGGTATTTCAGGATGTTCTTGACCGTTGTCCAGTGATCCAAACCTGGATTACTTTGGTACCTCCCTACTAAACTAATAGCAAGAGGCACACATCAGGTCTGGTACACAGCATTGCATGCATGATAGAGCCCATGGATGAAGCATAGGGAACATCTTTCATTTTCTCTCTATCTTCTGCAGTGGTCGGTGTCGGTGTCAAAACCGGCGGATCTCGGGTAGGGGGTCCCGAATTGTGCGTCTAAGGCGGATGGTAACAGGAGGTTGGGGACACAATGTTTACCCAGGTTTGGGCCCTCTCGATGGAGTTAATACCCTACTTCCTTCTTGATTGATCTTGATTATATGAGTATTACAAGAGTTGATCTACCACGAGATCGGAGAGGCTAAACCCTAGAAGCTAGCCTATGGTATGATTGTTGTTGTCCTACGGACTAAAACCCTCTGGTTTATATAGACACTAGAGGGGCTAGGGTTACACAGAGTTGATTACAAGGGAGGAGATCTACATATCCAAAAGGCCAAGCTTCCCTTCCACGCAAAAAGAGAGTCCCACCCAGACATGGGACGAAGTCTTCAATCTTGTATCTTCATAGTCCAACAGTCCAGCCAAGGGATATAGTCCGGCTGTCCGAGGACCCCCCTAATCCAGGACTAGCTCAGTCGGGCATTGTGTCTTACTCAACTTCACACCTTGTAACACAGGTAAGAATCCTTTCTTTGCCTGATCCATTTTGAACTTCTTCAAAACTTTGCCAAGGTATGTGATTTGTGAAAGTCCAATTAAGTGTCTCGATCTATCTCTATAGATCTTGATGCCCAATATGTAAGCAACTTCATCGAGGTCTTTCATTGAAAAACTCTTATTCAAGTATCCTTTTATGCTATCCAGAAATTCTATATCATTTCCCATCAACAATATGTCATCCACATATAATATTAGAAATGCTACAGAGCTCCCACTCACTTTCATGTAAATATAGGCTTCTCCAAAAGTCTGTATAAAACAATATTCTTTGATCACACTATCAAAATGTTTATTCCAACTCTGAGAGGCTTGCACCAGTCCATAAATGGATCGCTGGAGCTTGAACACTCTCTTAGCACCCTTTGGATCAATAAAACCTTCAGGTTGCATCATATACAAATCTTCTTCCAGAAATCCATTCAGGAATGCAGTCTTTACATCCATTTGCCAAATTTTATAATCATAAAATGTGGTAATAGCTAACATGATTTGGACGGACTTAAGAATCGCTACGGGTGAGTAGGTCTCATCGTAGTCAACTCCTTGAACTTGTCAAAAACCTTTCGCAACAAGTCGAGCTTTGTAGATAGTAACATTACCATCAACGTCTGTCTTCTTCTTGAAGATCCATTTATTCTCGATGGCTTGCCGATCATCGGGCAAGTCAACCAAAGTCCACACTTTGTTCTAATACATGAATCCCATCTCAGATTTCATGGCCTCAAGCCATTTTGCGGAATCTGGGCTCATCATCGCTTCCTAATAGTTTGAGGGTTCGTCATGGTCTAGTAACATGACCTCCAGAACAGGATTACCGTACCACTCTGGTGTGGATCTTACTCTGGTTGACCTACGAGGTTTGGTAGTAACTTGATCTGAAGTTTCATGATCATCATCATTAGCTTCCGCACTAATTGGTGTAGGTGTCACAGAAACCAGTTTTTGTGATGAACTACTTTCCAATAAGGGAGCAGGTACAATTACCTCATCAAGTTCTACTTTCCTCCCACTCACTTCTTTCGAGAGAAACTCCTTCTCTAGAAAGGATCCAAATTTAGGAACAAAATTCTTGCATTCGAATCTATGATATAAGGTGTACCCAACAGTCTGCTCTGGGTATCCTTTGAAGACACATATCTCCGATTTGGGTTCGAGCTTATCAGGTTGAAGCTTTTTCACATAAGCATCGCAGCCCCAAACTTTAAGAAACGACAACTTTGGTTTCTTGCCAAACCACAGTTCATAAGGAGTCGTCTTAACGGATTTAGATGGTGCCCTATTTAATGTGAATGCAGTTGTCTCTAAAGCATAACCCCAAAATGATAGCGGTAATCAGTAAGAGACATCATTGATCGCACCATATCTAGTAAAGTACGATTACGGCGTTTGGACACACCATTACGCTATGGTGTTCCAGGTGGCGTGAGTTGCGAAACTATTCCGCATTGTTTCAAATGAAGACCAAACTCGTAACTCAAATATTCTCCTCCTCAACCAGATCGTAGAAATTTTATTTTCTTGTTACAATGATTTTCCACTTCACTCTGAAATTCTTTGAACTTTTCAAATGTTTCAACTTATGTTTCATCAAGTAGATATACCCATATCTGCTCAAATCATCTGTGAAGGTGAGAAAATAATGATACCCGCCGTGAGCCTCAATATTCATCGGACCACATACATCAGTATTGTCACATCCCTTCTTTTAGTCATGCATTAGGATTGGATGAACATGTGCATCATGTTTAAATTTCTTTTAAACTTGAAATGGGGCCTAATCAACCCCAACACCCCCCTGAAAATGCTAATTTCCAACAATTGGAATTTCAATGAACCCAAAATGCCCTTCATAAAAGCCCACCATTTTTGGTCTTGACTAAAACCTCTGCCAAAAATGGTCTTGCAATTTATGGAGACATTCTGGATTTTTGAAGAAGCCATAAGTATTTGAATTTGGGCATTTTAAATGCTATAAATATTTTAAAGTGCTCAAATAATCTTGGAAGCATTTTTAGGGAGTTGAGAATATTCCCAAATGTGCCTCTGAATATTTCTAGAGTTTTTGGAAATGAAATAGTATTTATTCTATTTCAATACACATAGCAGGAAATAAATAAAGGCAAAACAGAAGAGAGAGAGAGAGAGAGAGAGTTAGAGCTTACCTGGAAGCCCACCAGCCGGCCCACCTAGCTGGCCCGGCCCAGCAGCCGCTCCATGCAGCTGCTTCGCCTAGCCAGCGAGGCGAGCAGGTGCTCGACGGCGAGCACAGGAGCTCGCCACGCCACCTCTCTGCCTGCCTGCCGTCGCCCGCCCTAGCGTGATGCCTCGAAACGCCTCTGCAGCGCCTCCCCGAACCCCTGGACACCTCATTCCTCCCCCCTGCTCTCTCCCTCGCTCCCTGAGGCCATGGCTGAGACTGCCGCAGCCATGCCACCGTAGTTCTCACGTCCACCGTCGTCCTCGCACCGCCCCGCCATGTCCTGAAGCTCCGCCACTCCCTCCTCGACCGTCCCACCGAGCCACGCCCCGTTGGAGGCCCCCGAGCGTCTTCACCGAGCTCGTCTTCAACCTCCTGCCGGCCAGATCGCCTTCGCCGCCCCGCTTGCTCCGGCTCGTCTCCGACCTCGCCGTCAACTCCGTCGCAACCGCTGTGAGCTTAGCCACCTCCCTATCCTCTCCGCTCTCCTTCTCGTGAACCACAGCGAGCACACGGAGTTCGCCCGCACGCGCCGCCGCGGAGCTCGTCGTCGACGAGGCTCCGACCATGCCACACCCACGCCACTTAGTCCACTAACTTCACCACATCCCCAGGAGCACAACGCACCACGCCCGTGCCTCGCCTTGCCTCCTAGCGACGGGTCCGAGCTCACGCGAGCTCCGACCGCCGCCAAACTCGTCGCCGGCGATGTTTCCGGCCACCCTAGCTCCACCCACTGCCACCAAACGCCGTGGCTTGCCCCCAGCTACTCGTAGGACCAAACCGCAGTCGATTTGGTCGACTATGGGCAAAACCCGAGCCCCTCCGCCGCGTCTGTCGTCGCCAGCGTCAAGCCGCCGGCGACTTGACCATGTTTTGACCCGTGGACTGA
Organism: Triticum urartu; assembly: GCF_003073215.2. Classification (NCBI taxonomy): domain Eukaryota; kingdom Viridiplantae; phylum Streptophyta; class Magnoliopsida; order Poales; family Poaceae; genus Triticum; species Triticum urartu. Next base: position 76,485,757 of record NC_053024.1, on the reverse strand, counting down.
TGTGTGGGCCCAAGTTGACTTCCCCCCTGAGCCTATGACAGGTGAGGCCGACCGGTTAATTAGTCTAGGATTAGTATTAACTAATTTTAGTTAGTTTAGGTCACTGACATGTGGGCCCAGGCCCCACTGACAGTTAATTAGTACTAACTTAACTCTGTTAGTTAGCTGAGACACTGACAGACGGGGCCCACCGGTCAGGTTTGACTGGCCCTGGCGCCTTTGACTCACTGAAGTCACAGTGACGCAATGCTGACGCAATTATTCATTTTCTGGATTTATTTTTATATAGGAAATTCCAGGAAATAGCCAAAACTTCTAAAAATCATAGAAAATCAACCATAGCTCCAAATCAAACAAATTTTATATGAAAAATGATCAGAAAAATTCAATCTATCCATCTGTAATGGTTTCATGCATGAACAACCACTTTAACCTTGCTGTTTAGGTGAAACAAGCTAACACACTTATTATGCATAAGAACTTTAACTTCCATTTGAATCTTTGGTTCAAATGGACCCATTTCAACTTTTTTCACATTGCATTAGGCAGGACACATCATTTTGCCATGTCATAGCATGCATCATATTGTTGCATATTGTCATGTGTTGATTATGTTCTGTGTTTCCCTCGTGGTAGGTTCTGCCTCCGAGGATATCTCCGAGTTTCCAATTGAAGGGCAGTACCCTACTAGCACTCCATCAGGAAAGAAACCCTATTGATCATATCGATACAATCCCATGTTCTCGCCTCTGCTCTCATTTACTGCATTAAGACAACATCGTTTCAAACTGCTGTGTGCTACGGTAGTTGAACCCTTATCCTCTCCATGACCTGTCATTGCCACAGTAACTAGATGAAACACACTAGCATGTGTAGGAGTTGATTGAGCCATGTTTGTGTTTCCAACCTTGCTATGCCTGCTATGCTTAGAGTTGTGTTAGGTCTAGTTCATCTAGGTGATGGGCTAGAGTGAAATGATTATGTCGGTAATGTGAGGTATGCGTTGAACATGTTTTGGTAAAGGTATCGATGAGAGGCCATGTAGGAGTACATGGTGGGTTGTTTCATTGAGGCCTCCCCTAAGAACTAAGATCTGTATGTGTGATTTAAGATTCAGTTACTACCATACATTGGGTCCGAAACCAATGGACCCTCTCGGCTTCTTAATCACTCTAGTACTCCGTCCAGGAGTTGCAATTAGTTTCTGGTGTTTGTAGGCTATGTGTTGGCGGCCATGCGTAGCGCTGACCCTAGGGGTGGGCTATGTTGCGGTAGATACACCGTGGCACGGTGTACCGAGTCACCCGTTTGGTGTCTCGGGAACCCTGTTCACATCATTCGGGGGCGTACGTGGAAACCTCGGCCGGCCTCCCTGCGGATGGAACCTGGATAGGCGATAAACCTGGACTAGAGACTTGAGTGTTTAGGTAGGCCATGGCCGACACCCTCGTTGTGCTTCCGCTTGAAGGTTGTTGAGTACATGTCGTGTAAACGATGGTAAGTGGTGAAAGCATGTATGAATAAGTACACCCCTGCAGGGCTAACATCATCTATTCGAATAGCCGAGTCTGCGGTAAAGGACTACTTGGTTGCCTATACAGTTCATAGACAAGTTAATGGATACTACTAAAAGACTCAAGATAAGTGTGAGTACCGAGGATGGCTCTCTCGGAGGACGACGAGGGAGGATCCCTGTGGAGTATTGTGTTGGTGATTAGTGGACTCGTGTGCGAAAACTATTTTACTAGTGGTGTCCCGTAGGATAGCTTAGCCAAGAGTCAAAGCTGGCTTGTTGCAATAACTCCACCACCTTCTTGAGAATGAGCATGTATAGTAGGTTCTGATGTAAGACTTGCTGAGTACCTTTGTACTCATGTTTATTTAATTACTATTTTCAGACGACAGCACCGCCCCCTCCGATGGGTTTTATGTAGATCTCGACGTCGATGAGTGACTTGCCACCCAGGTGGTGATCCTGGCCATGGAGGGCCCTATGAAGATAGACAGGCTTCGAGAATCCTTCTTCCTTTGTCTGTACTCAGACTATTTGCTTCCGCATGTGCTTGTATGCTTGTATGACTTGAGTGTCAGGCCATGTGACCCCTACCTGTATGAACATGTTATGTATGGCTCTCTGGAGCCTTTAAATAAAGTACTTGAGTTGTAGAGTTTTGTTATGATGCCATGTTGTATTTACACATATCGAGCATATTGTGTGTATGATTGAAATGCTTGGTATGTGTGGGATCCGACAATCTAGTTGTTTATCCTTGGCCGCCTTTCTTATGGGGAAATGTAGTCTAGTGCTCCTCGAGCCATAGTAGTCCGCTACAGCCCGGTTCACCGGAGTCCTGCTAGCCTAGCACTACTGCTCAGGACACTTGACTGGCCGGCATGTGTTTCACTTCATTCCTATGTCTGTCCCTTCGGGGAAATGTCACGTGGTGACACCCGGAGTCCTGCCTAGCCTGCTACAGCTCGGGTTCCCCGGAGTCCTGTTAGCCCAGTGCTACAGCCCAGATTCACACGCTGATGACCGGGATGCTCGATGTGATTCACGTATGCCTGTCTCCATAGGTCTGTGCCGCTTTGGGTTCATGACTAGCCATGTCGGCCCGGGTTCTCTGTCATATGGATGCTAGCGACACTATCATATACGTGAGCCAAAAGGTGCAAACGGTCCCGGGCCATGGTAAGGCGACACCCGTGGGGATACCGTGCGTGAGGCCGCAATGTGATATGAAGTGTTACCGGCTAGATTGATGTGACTTGGAATCGAGGTCCTGACAGCATTGGCATCAGAGCCGGACTGCCTGTAGGTTCGTTGAGCCAAACTGGTCGATGTCGAGTCTAGAAATGCTTTAGCTATATTTAGGGGAATTGATTGTGGGAGGGAACGTAAGGCTCTTTTACTCCTTTACCTTATGCCCACTGATCTGAGTCATTCTCTTCTCATTCAACGTGGGTTAAGGACTAGGCTCTCTTCTTCTATCAGGTTCACGTGTTACTAATCCGTAGTAGCTTATAGGATTGTTGTTACAACCCTCAGTACAGTTTCTACTACTTTTAGTATGTTGCCAGTTGAATCAGAACCTTGATATGATGTTGTTGAGTGGTATTGCAAACTGTTGTGGATGTCCCAAATCTTTTTCTGAGCATTTACAGCTGTTATGTTGTCCAATTTTCCCTAGAAATTCTAATGTCTTTGCATTGTGGTTGTGCTTTCAAATGGCCACTCGTGCCCAAAACCAAGTGGTTCACCTGACCCGGTGCCTCGATGTGCCAGGTCATACTACTATGCTAGTCCGGGTAATGATTGAGACGTGTTACCGTTGGTATCCCGAATACACTGTCGAAGAGCAATTCCGAGACTTTAATCAAAGCCAATATTTCTGCACCGTCAGGATATTTCCTTTTTATCCTGGATCTACCGAGCCCCTCCACTGTTCCTATGGACTCGGGGTTACTGTTGAGATGGCTGTGCAGGATGCTGCCTATTCCATGATGACCATCATGCGAGTTCGGACTGGCCTACTTCGGAACACCGACTTCCGTTATATGCCAGCTTCACTCCCGAGAGCGCAAGGGTATCTCCAGGCTATCTATGCTGACTCCACACGTGAGGACTCACTAACTCACACCACTGCCAAGATGTTCAAGGATAAGGACCGAGAAAATCGGTCCTTGAGACTGGAGCTTTTCAACACCCGTGCTGATCATTGGGCCACTTTGACTCGGTTTGCACCTGCTGTGCAAGCTGGATGTATGGATACGAGGGATCTGTATCCTATGAGATCTGCTCTGCCAGAAATGGTGGATTGGTGTGATGTGGGAGGCATCACCCCACCCCGTGGTCCCCGCAGGCCACCGTTTGTTGGTCCAAGACCTCATCCAAGCCCCTTTGGTCCATAAGCTCCTCAGGACCGTCTGTTCCCGGATGATCACGTTGAACTTCCAGGCTATGGAGGTGACTTCTATGAGGACTACTACGGAGCTGTCTGAGTTAGTAGTAGTATCACTAGTATTGTAATAGTTGTATCTTCACTGTCCTGCGTGACTTGTGGAATATGACTTAGTGTGTAATCAATTCCGGAGGTGTAGAAAAATAATGTATAGGAGCTTGGAATGCCTCCGATGAGATGTAACGTCTTTCATCATAGTTGTACTGTAGCCTGGGCTTGTACTAAACTATGTATGGTGTGTATGACCGTTGGTATATATATGGCAGTTCTATATTACCATGACATACGGATGAACATCTCTGCATTCCGTGTTATCCATTACATTCTGCACTTCCTTGCTAAGTTGTGCCATCCTTATCTAAACCGTTGCCTTGTTCTCTCCTAGGATGGTCAACACCCGCAGTAACCCTACTGCCCCGAAGCAGGGGGAAGCCAGTGCAGTTAGGGGTGAAAATCTGCCTCACCCGCCTTCTCTGGCCGAAGTGATGCTGGAGGCGGAAAGAAACAAGCGTGAGACTAACCGCTTGCTGGAACGGATTGAGCAGAACACTGCACGCCATCAGCGAAATGACTTGGTGTCAATCAATGACTTCATCAAGTTGTACCCACCAAAGTTTAACCATTCCGTCGAGCCCCTCGACGCGGATGACTGGCTTCACAGCATCACCCACAAGCTACGTTCTGCCAACGTAGCCGAAGCTGATAAGGTTACTTATGCTGCCTATCACCTCGAAGGACCTGCTTGGTGGGAAAATTTTGAAGCTATGTGCCCGGTCGGCCAAATCACTACTTGGGCTGAATTCAGTAAGGCTTTCCGTGAGCATCACATCCCGGAATGTCTCATAGATCGCAAGAGGGAAGAGTTCTGCAATTTCACCCAAGGAAGACTGACTGTGGATGCATATAGTCGTGAATTTGGGAATCTGGCACGATATGCTCCTGAAGAAGTATCTACCGACGCTAAGAAGCTGGCAAGGTTCCGCAAGGGACTTAGCCCTGAGCTTCACCGCGATCTTCGTCTGCACGAGTGCACCTCCTTTCAGAAGTTGGTCAATAAAGCCATCAGTGCTGAGACAGGCCAGTCTGATTATGACGCTTCACGCAAGCACTCCCGTGATTTTGGCTCTTCATCCGTGTCTGGATCTCAGAAGCGCCGGGTGTGGATTCCAAGCAAGGCACTGCCACCCAGGTTCATTCCGAGGCCATCCTTTGAGGTGCCTCGTCCCAACCAGCAGTTTGCACCATCCAAGCCCTATGGTGGCCCCGCTGCTAATGCTGCTCCATGCCCCAATGTTGTGACATGTTTCAAGTGTGGAGAGCCGGGTCACTATAGTCGAGAGTGTCCCCAGAACAACAACCCCAATCAGTCTGGAAAGTCCGTTGGTCGTGGTAAGCCAGCGGGAAAGGCATTCTACGCCAAGCCGGTCACCACTGCACGTGGCCATGTCAACTATGCCTCAGCCGAGGAGGCTCATGAGGATCCTAACGTCGTCCTTGGTATGCTCCTTGTTAATTGCCATCCAACATCTGTTCTTTTTGATACTGGAGCATCTCATTCATTCATATCCGAGAACTATGCTCGATTGCATAACACGACATTATGTGACATGCCCACTTCCATGGTAATTCAAACTCCGGGTTCCAAATGGCAAAGTTCTAGAGTAAGCCATGGGAACGAAATTCTTATTGATAGACTTGTCTTCCTTGCATCCTTAATAGCTCTCAAGTCTTCGGACATTAATATCATCTTGGGTATGGACTGGATGTCAGCTCATTACGCTAAGATTGATTGTGCCACTAGAACAGTTCAACTTACTCACCCATCGGGCAAGACAGTCAATGTCTTAACTCGAGTGGCCAAGCGCCAGCTTTACTCCCTAAATGCCAACCCCCTTCCAGAACTTGAAGATATTCTGGTAGTCCAGGACTTTCCGGATGTCTTTCCAGAAGAACTGCCAGGTGTTCCACCTGACCGGGATGTCGAGTTTGTGATAGACCTTGTTCCAGGAACCGTTCCAATTTCTAGAAGACCCTATAAGATGGCACCCTTAGAACTAGAAGAGCTTAAGAACCAACTCGATGAGTCCTTGAAAAAGGGTTTCATCCGTCCTAGTTCCTCTCCTTGGGCTTGCCCCGTCCTCTTCGTCAAGAAGAAGAATGGAACGGATCGGATGGTTGTAGATTACCGACCTGTCAACTTGGTCACTATCAAGAATAAGTATCCGCTTCCCAGGAACAACGATCTGTATGATCAGCTCGCTGGATCCTCAGTCTTTTCCAAGATGGATTTGAGGTTGGGCTACCATCAAATCAAAATCAGAAACAGGGACATTCCCAAAACGGCCTTCATTACTTTATATGGCCAATACGAGTACACCGTTATGTCCTTCGGTTTAACCAATGCCCTAGCCACCTTCTCCTGGTTAATGAACTCAGTCATCATGGAGTATTTGGATAAATTCGTCATAGTTTACCTCGATGACATACTCATCTACTCCAAGAATGAAGAGGAACATGCCAAATATCTAAGGCTGGTGTTGACGAAACTTCGAGAGCATCGCCTTTATGCCAAATTCTCCAAGTGTGAATTTTGGTTGCCAGAAGTGACCTATTTAGGCCATGTAATCTCTGGTAAGGGTATTGCTGTCAATCCCGAGCGAGTTCAAGTCGTCCTTGATTGGACTCCACCTGAGACGGTCAAGCAAGTTCGGAGCTTCCTTGGCTTAGCGAGCTATTGCCGCCGCTTCGTCGAGAATTTCTCAAAGGTTGCTAAACCTCTAACTGAACTCCTCAAGAAAGATAAAAAGTTTGACTGGACCCCACAGTGCGAGTTCAGCTTTCAGGAACTGAAAAGACGCCTGACATCTGCTCCCGTATTGGTACCACCAGATTTCTCCAAGGACTTTATTATTTATTATGACGCCTCACGACAAGGACTAGGTTGCATACTCATGCAAGATCGTCAGGTAATTGCCTATGCTTCACGGCAATCACACCCACATGAGGAAAATTATCCCACACATGATCTAGAGCTTGCAGCTATAGTCCATGCACTCAAAACTTGGCAACATTACCTTCACGGTAATCGTTGCGAGATCTTCACCGATCACCAAAGTTTGAAATATATCTTCACCCAACCGGATTTGAATCTCAGACAACGACGTTGGGTTGAGTTGATCTCGGATTACGACTTAGGAATAACTTACACCCCGGGCAAAGCCAATGTCATGGCTGATGCACTAAGTCATAAATCCTAATGTAACAACCTAATGTTACAACAAAGTCAACCACTTCTCCATGAGGAATTTCGTAAACTTAATCTTCACATTGTTCCTCGAGGATTCCTATCCACCCTGGTGGCGAAACCTACCCTTACAGATCAGATCATCAAGGCACAGAAGGTAGATCCGGGAATCTCCCGTATTAAGAGGAACATTAAGAAAGGAGTCGCGAATTGTTTCTCCGTTGATGACCAGGGTGTCGTATACTTTGGAAACCGCTTAGTGGTTCCCAAGGCACGAAACCTGAGGCGGCTGATCCTTAAGGAAGCTCATGAATCCCCTCTCACCATTCATCCCGGTAGTACTAAGATGTATCAAGACCTACACCAGAGGTTTTGGTGGACTAGGATGAAGAGAGAAATTTCTCAATACATTGCTAGCTGCGACGTCTGTCGTCGTGTTAAAGCAGAGCATCAACGGCCTGCTGGCACCCTTCAACCTTTGGCTATTCCTGAGTGGAAATGGGATAAAATCAGTATGGATTTCATTACTGGGTTTCCCAGGACCAAGAGAGGGAATAATGCCATCTTCGTCGTGATCGACCGTCTTTCCAAAGTAGCCCACTTTCTACCTGTTCGTGAGAGTATCACCGCTAGCCAGCTAGCTAATTTATACATCTCCCGAATAGTATCTCTTCATGGTGTCCCATTGGAAATTAACTCAGACCATGGGAGTCTCTTCACCTCTCGATTTTGGGAAAGTTTCCAAAATGCTATGGGAACTCGTCTCTCTTTTAGCACCGCCTTCCATCCTCAATCAAGTGGTCAAGTAGAGCGAGTCAATCAAATTTTGGAAGATATGCTCCGAGCTTCTGTCATCTCATTCGGAATTGGTTGGGAGAAATGCCTTCCATTCGCGGAGTTTGCTTATAACAATAGTTATCAAGCTAGCTTGGGCAAAGCTCCTTTCGAAGTTCTCTATGGACGAAAATGTCGAACGCCTCTTAACTGGTCAGAAACCGGGGAAAGACAACTCTTTGGCCCAGATATGATTCAGGAAGCAGAAGAGCAGGTTCGCGTTATTCGTGAGAAATTGAAAACAGCCCAATCTCGTCAAAAGAGCCAATATGATCGTAGACATAAGCTCATGACTTATGAAGTCGGCGAGAAGGCATACCTTCGGGTTACTCCGTTAAAGGGAACCCATCGTTTCGGTATCGAAGGCAAATTGGCTCCTCGTTACATTGGACCCTTTCGCATTCTTGCCAAATGAGGAGAAGTTGCCTACCAATTAGAACTACGTTCGCATCTTTCCAGAGTTCACGATGTCTTCCACGTTTCTCAACTCCGGCGTCGCTTCACAGATCCTATCCATGGAGTGGACCACAAAATGCTTGATCTACAAGATAACCTCTCATATCGGGAATATCCCGTTCGTATCCTTGATCAAGCCGAGCGCACCACTCAACGCCATAATATCAAGTTTCTCAAGGTTTAATGGTCACACCATTCTGAGAAAGAAGCCACTTGGGAAAAGGGAGGATCGTCTTCAACTCGAGTACCCCACCTTCTTCCCGGAGGATCCTAAATCTCGGGACGAGATTCTTTTGAGTGGGGGTGAGTTGTCACATCCCTGCTTTCAGTCATGCATTAGGATTGGATGAACATGTGCATCATGTTTAAATTTCTCTTAAACTTGAAATGGGGCCTAATCAACCCCAACACCGCCTTGAAAATGCTAATTTCCAACAATTGGAATTTCAATGAACCCAAAATGCCCTTCATAAAAGCCCACCATTTTTGGTCTTGACTAAAACCTCTGCCAAAAATGGTCTTGCAATTTATGGAGCCATTCTGGATTTTTGAACAAGCCATAAGTATTTGAATTTGGGCATTTTAAATGCTATAAATATTTTAAAGTGCTCAAATAATCTTGGAAGCATTTTTAGGCAGTTGAGAATATTCCCAAATGTGCCTCTGAATATTTCCAGAGTTTTTGGAAATGAAATAGTATTTATTCTATTTCAATACACATAGCAGGAAATAAATAAAGGCAAAACAGAAGAGAGAGAGAGAGAGAGTTAGAGCTTACCTGGAAGCCCACCAGCCGGCCCACCTAGCTGGCCCGGCCCAGCAGCCGCTCCACGCAGCTGCTTCGCCTAGCCAGCGAGGCGAGCAGGTGCTCGTCAGCGAGCACAGGAGCTCACCATGCCACCTCTCTGCCTGCCTGCCATCGCCCGCGCCAGCGTGATGCCTCGAAACGCCTCCGCGGCGCCACCCCGACCCCCTGGACACCTCATTCCTCCCCATGCTCTCTCCCTCGCTCCCCGAAGCCATGGCCGATGCTGCCACAGCCACGCCACTATAGTTCTCACGTCCACCGTCGTCCTCGGACCGCCCCGCCGTGTCCTGAAGCTCCGCCACTCCCTCCTCGACCGTCCCACCGAGCCAAGCCCCGCCGGAGGCCCCCGAGCGTCTTCACTGAGCTCGTCTTCAACCTCCTGCCGGCCAGATCACCTCAGCCACCCCGCTTGCTCCGGCTCATCTCCGACCTCGCTGTCAAGTCCGTCGCAACCGCCGTGAGCTTAGCCACCTCCCTATCCTCTCCGCTCTCCTTCTTGTGCACCACAGCGAGCACACGGAGTTCGCCCGCACGCGCCGCCGTGGAGCTCGTCGTCGACGAGGCCCCGGCCATGCCACGGCCACGCCACTTAGTCCACTAACTTCACCACATCCCCAGGAGCACAACACACCACGCCTGTGCCTTGCCTTGCCTCCTAGCAACGGGTCCGACCTCACCCGAGCTCCGGCCGCCGCCAAACTCGTCGCCGGCGATGTTTCCAGCCACCCTAGCTCCGCCCACTGCTACCAAACGTCGCGGCTTGCCCCCGGCTACTCGTAGGACCAAACCGCAGTCGATTTGGTCGACTATGGGCAAAACCCGAGCCCCTCCGCCACGTCTGTCATCGCCGGCGTCAAGCCGCCGGCGACTTGACCATGTTTTGACCCGTGGACTGACGTGTGGGCCCAAGTTGACTTCCCCCCTAAGCCTATGACAGGTGGGGCTGACCTGTTAATTAGTTTAGGATTAGTATTAACTAATTTTAGTTAGTTTAGGTCACTGACATGTGGGCCCAGGCCCCACTGATAGTTAATTAGTACTAACTTAACTCTGTTAGTTAGCTGAGACACTGATAGACGGGGCCCACCAGTCAGGTTTGACTGGCCCTGGCGCCTTTGACTCGCTGACGTCACAGTGACACAGTGCTAACGCAATTATTCATTTTCTGGATTTATTTTTATATAGGAAATTCCAGGAAATAGCCAAAACTTCTAAAAATCATAGAAAATCAACCATAGCTCCAAATCAAACAAATTATATATGAAAAATGATCAGAAAAATTCAATCTATCCATCTGTAATGGTTTCATGCATGACAAAGCACTTTAACCTTGCTGTTTAGGTGAAACAAGCTAACACACTTATTATGCATAAGAACTTTAACTTCCATTTGAATCTTTGGTTCAAATGGACCCATTTCAACTTGTTTCACATTGCATTAGGCAGGACACATCATTTTGCCATGTCATAGCATGCATCATATTGTTGCATATTGTCATGTGTTGATTATGTTCTGTGTGCCCCTCGTGGTAGGTTCTGCCTCCGAGGATATCTCCGAGTATCCAACTAAAGGGCAGTACCCTACTACCACTCCATCAGGCAAGCAACCCTATTGATCATATCGATACAATCCCATGTTCTCGCCTCTACTCTCATTTACTGCATTAAGAAAACATCGTTTCAAACTGCTGTGTGCTACGGTAGTTGAACCCTTATCCTCTGCATGACCTGTCATTGCCACAGTAACTAGATGAAACCCACTAGCATGTGTAGGAGTTGATTGAGCCATGTTTGTGTTTCCTACCTTGCTATGCCTGCTATGCTTAGAGTTGTGTCAGGTCTGGTTCATCTGGGTGATGGGCTAGAGTGAAATGATTATGTCGGTAATGTGAGGGATGTGTTGAACAGTTTTGGTAAAGGTATCGATGAGAGGCCATGTAGGAGTACATGGTGGGTTGTTTCATTGAGGCCGTCCCTAAGAACTGAGATCTGTATGTGTGATTTAAGATTCAGTTACTACCATACATTGGGCCCGAAACCAATCGACCCTCTCGGCTTCTTAATCACTCTAGTACTCTGTCCAGGAGTTGCAATTAGTTTCTGGTGTTTGTAGGTTATGTGTTGGCGGCCGTGCGTAGCGCTGACCCTAGGGGTGGGCTATGTTGTCGTAGATACATCGTGGCATGGTGTACCGAGTCACCCGTTTGGTGTCTCGGGAACCCTGTTCACATCGTTCGGGGACGTATGTGGAAACCTCGGCCGGACTCCCTGCGGATGGAACCTGGATAGGCGATAAACCTGGACTAGAGACTTGAGTGTTTAGGTAGGCTGTGGCCGACACCCTCGTTGTGCTTCCGCTTGAAGGTTGCCGAGTACATGTCGTGTAAACGGCGGTAAGTGGTGAAAGCATGTATGAAGAAGTACACCCCTGCAGGGTTAACATCATCTATTCAAATAGCCGCGTCCATGGTAAAGGACTACTTGGTTGCCTATACAATTCATAGACAAGTTAATGGATACTACTAAAAGACTCAAGATAAGTGTGAGTACCGAGAATGGCTCTCTCATAGGATGACGAGGGAGGATCCCCGGTGGAGTATTGTGTTGGTGATTAGTGGACTCATGTGCGAAAACTAGTTTACTAGTGGTGTCCCATAGGATAGCTTAGCCAAGAGTCAAAGCTGGCTTGCTGCAATAACTCCACCACCTTCTTGAGAATGAGCATGTATAGTAGGTTCGGATGTAAGACTTGCTAATTACCTTTGTACTCATGTTTGTTTAATTACTATTTTCAGACGACAACACCGTCCCCTCCGATGGGTTTTATGTAGATCTCAACGTCGATGAGTGACTTGCCACCCAGGTGGTGATCCTGGCCATGGAGGGCCCTATGTAGATAGACAGGCTTCGAGAATCCTTCTTTCTTTCTAGTGTCTATACTCAGACTATTTGCTTCCGCATGTGCTTGTATGCTTGTATGACTTGAGTGTCGGGTCATGTGACCCCTACCTGTATGAACATGTTATGTATGGCTCTCTGGAGCCTTTAAATAAAGTACTTGAGTTCTAGAGTTTTGTTGTGATGCCATGTTGTATTTACACATATCGAGCATATTGTGTGTATGATTGAAATGCTTGGTATGTGTGGGATCCGACAATCTAGTTGTTTATCCTTGGCAGCCTTTCTTATGGGGAAATGTAGTCTACTGTTCCTCGAGCCATAGTAGTCTGCTACAGCCCGGTTCACCGGAGTCCTGCTAGCCCAGCACTACTGCTCAGGACACTTGACTGGCCGGCATGTGTTTCACTTTGTTCCTATGTCTGTCCCTTCGGGGAAATGTCACGCGGTGACATCCGGAGTCCTGCCTAGCCTGCTATAGCCCGGGTTCCCCAGAGTCCTGTTAGCCCAGTGCTATAGCCCGGATTCACACGCTGATGACCGACATGCTCGATGTGATTCACGTATGCCTGTCTCCATAGGTCTGTGCCGCTTTGGGTTCACGACTAGCCATGTCGGCCCAGGTTCTCTGTCATATGGATGCTAGCGACACTATCATATACGTGAGCCAAAAGGCGCAAACGGTCCCGGGCCATGGTAAGGCGACACTAGTGCGGGTACCGTGCGTGAGGCCGCAATGTGATATGAAGTGTTACCGGCTAGATCGATGTGACTTGGAATCGGGGTCCTGACAAGTATGTATGATTTCCAATAAGTCGGTTGCTCGCTCCATAGTTCCGGAGAACGGCATTTTAGTCATCTTCCCCATGAGGCACGGTTCGCAAGTACCAAGTGATTCATAATCAAGTGATTCCAAAAGTCCATCAGAATGGAGTTTCTTCATACGTTTTATACCAATATGACCTTAACGGCAGTGCCACAAATAAGTTGCACTATCATTATCAACTTTGCATCTCTTAGCTTCAATACTATGAATATGTGTATCTCCACTATCGAGATTCAAAAAGAATAGACCACTCTTTAAGGGTGCATGACCATAAAAGATGTTACTCATATAAATAGAACAACCATTATTCTCTGATTTAAATGAATAACCATCTCGCATCAAACAAGATCCAGATATAATGTTCATGCTTATTGCTGGCACCAAATAACAATTATTCAGGTCTAATACTAATCTCGAAGGTAGATGTAGAGGTAGCGTGCCGACTGCGATCACATCGACTTTGGAACCATTTCCCACGCGCATCGTGACCTCGTCCTTTGCCAATCTTCGCTTAATCCGTAGTCCCTGTTTCGAGTTGCAAATATTAGCAACAGAACCAGTATCAAATACCCAGGTACTACTACGAGAAATAGTAAGGTACACATCAATAATATGTATATCACATATACCTTTGTTCACCTTGCCATCCTTCTTATCCGCCAAATACTCGGGGCAATTCCCCTTCCAGTGACCAGTCTGTTTGTAGTAGAAGAAATTAGTCTCAGGCTTAGGTCCAGACTTGGGTTTCTTATCCTGAGCAGCAACTTGTTTGATGTTCTTCTTGAAGTTCCCCTTTTTCTTGAAACTGGTGGTCTTGTTGACCATCAACACTTGATGCTCCTTCTTGATTTCTACCTCCGCTGCCTTTAGCATTGTGAAGAGCTCGGGAATTGTCTTATTCATCCCTTGCATATTATAGTTCATCATGAAGCTTTTATAGCTTGGTGGCAGTGATTGAAGAACTCTGTCAATGACACTATAAACAGGAAGATTAACTCCCAATTGAGTCAAGTGATTATGATACCCAGAAATTTGGAGTATATGTTCACTGAAAGAACTATTCTCCTCCATCTTGCAGCTGTAGAACTTATTGGAGACTTCATATCTCTCAATCCGAGCATTTGCTTGAAATATTAACTTCAACTCCTGGAACATCTCATATGCTGCATGACATTCAAAACGTTGTTGAAGTCCCGGTTCTAAGCCGTAAAGCATGGCACACTGAACTATCAAGTAGTCATCAGCTTTGCTCTGCCAGACGTTCATAACATCTGGTGTTGCTCCTGCAGCAGGTTTGGCACTCAGTGGTGCTTCCAGGATGTAATTCTTCTGTGCACCAATGAGGATAATCTTCAAGTTACGGACCCGTCCCGTGTAATTGCTACCATCATCTTTCAACTTTGCTTTCTCAAGGAACGCATTAAAATTCAACGGAACAACAACACGGGCCATCTATCTATAATAACATAGATATGCAAAAATACTATCAGGTACTAAGTTCATGATAAATTAAGGTTTAGTTAATCAAATTATTAAACACTCCCACTTAGATAGACATCCCTCTAATCATCTAAGTGATCACGTACGTGATCCATATCAACTAAACCATGTCCGATCATCACGTGAGATGCAGTAGTTTTCAATGGTGAACATCACTATGTTGATCATATCTACTATATGATTCACGCTCGACCTTTCGGTCTCAGTGTTCCGAGGCCATGTCTGCATATGCTAGGCTCGTCAAGTTTAACCTGAGTATTCCGCGTGTGCAAAACTGTCTCGCACCTATTGTATTTGAACGTAGAGCTTATCACACCCGATCATCACGTGGTGTCTCAGCACGAAGAACTTTCACAATGGTGCATACTCAGGGAGAACACTTATACCTTGAAATTTAGTGAGAGATCATCTTATAATGCTACCGACGATCTAAGCAAAATAAGATGCATAAAAGATAAACATCACATGCAATCAATATAAGTGCTATGGTATGGCCATCATCATCTTGTGCTTCTGATCTCCATCTCCGAAGCACTGTCATGATCACCATTGTCACCGGCGCGACACCTTGATATCCATCGTAGCATCGTTGTCGTCTTGCCAACTATTGCTTCTACGACTATCGCTACCGCTTAGTGATAAAGTAAAGCAATTACAGGGCGATTGCATTGCATACAATAAAGTGACAACCATATGGCTCCTGCCAGTTGTCGATAACTCGGTTACAAAACATGATCATCTCATACAACAAAATATAGCATCATGTGTTGACCATATCACATCACAACATGCCCTGCAAAAACAAGTTAGACATCCTCTACTTTGTTGTTGCAATTTTTACGTGGCTGCTATGGGCTGAGCAAGAACTGTTCTTACCTATGCATCAAAACCACAATGATAGTTTGTCAAGTTAGTGATGTTTTAACCTTCTCAAGGACCGGGCGTAGCCACACTTGGTTCAACTAAAGTTTGAGAAACTGACACCCGCCAGCCACCTGTGTGCAAAGCACATCGATAGAACTAGTCTCGCGTGAGCGTATGCGTAATGTCGGTCCGGGCCACTTCATCCAACAATACCGCCGAACGAAAGTATGACATGCTGGTAAGCAGTATGACTTGTATAGCCCACAACTCACTTGTGTTCTACTCGTGCATATAACATCTACGCTGTCGGATTTCGGGTTTCGGCAGACCCTTGAGGTTCGAACACTGGGGTGCGCGTGGAGATCTCTCCCCTACCGATCTACGTCCAATCTCCTCGCGTGATCTAAACTGGAAACAATGAACAACACAAGGGACACGAGGTTTATACTAGTTTGGGCCACCGCTGTGGTGTAATACCCTACTCCAGTGTGTGGCGCGGTGGATTGCCTCAGGGGCTGATGATGAACAGTACAAGGGAAGAACAGCCTCACGAGAGGTGTTCTTGAGCTGGTGCGATGAACTACTAGGGTGAGTTCAATCGCCTCTCTCTCTCTACTAGGGTTCTACCAGATCTCTGGCCATTTTCTAGATGTCTCTACTCTATGGTGGCTAGCTCTATTTATAGAGGCCCTGGGCCTCTCCCCAAATAATGAGCGGGAAGGGCGCCAACACTTGGCCATTTTGAAGGGGAACATATAGTACAAGTTATCCTGACGAAAGGTGGTCTTCGGCTGCCAAAAGCACTTGTGATGGCGCCGTCTTGGGCTCCACGGTGACCTCCGTCCTGCCGCTCTGCTGGTCTTGGTCTCGTTGCACCGGAATGGTAACCTTTGCCCGATGCCTTGGCCTGTGCTTGGCCCCTTTGCTCCAAAGGGGAAACAAGGACACTGCGCAGGCCGGCGCCCGCCTGGTCTCGATCGTCATGGCTTGCGTCATGGGTTCCTCGAGAGGTATTCCGCCTTGATCTCTCCGCCTCCTCGCGAGCCTGCCGGATGAGGCCGCCTCTGAGGAAGCTTCCTGTCGTCCGTCCCGCGAGGCTTGGCCCCTCGCGAGGGTCTTGAGCTTGAGCTGATGAAGATGGGCCGTGCTGGGCCCCCAACTTGAGCCACGCCGCAGGCCGCAGGCAGGCAAGTCTGGGGACCCCCGTTCCCAGAACGCCGACAGTAGCCCCCGGGCCCAAGGCGCGCGTGGGCTTGGCCTAGTAGGAAAGCGAAGGAGCAAGCACGAAGCGCCGCGGGCCCTAACAGCCTGCGGCCTTGGGCGCCGCGTGGGAATTGATTGGACGTGGGCGTCTGCGCTCCTCACGACGCCTCGGCGACCGCATGACTTGACAAGTCCCTGCATGCAGAGAAAACTTTCATGATTACCTGCGATCGTGGTGCTCGGCGGTTGGCCTCCTCCGGCTATAAGTACGGGGCTGGGCGAGCCCCTTCAGTCCATCCCTTCCTGCTGCTCCTTCCCTTCTTCTTCCTTCTTCTTGCTTCTCCTCACGCCAATGGCACCAATCCGCCGGTTCTCTGCAGAAGAGAAAGGAAAGGCCCCCGAGAGGGTCCTGACCCACTTCCGTCGAAGAAGCAGCTGGTCCACCACCACCGAGATGAGGGTGCTCAGCAGGAGGCACCAAGGCCCTGGTACGAGCGGCCGCCGCCTGGGTATTCGCTACCCTTGTACGCCCGCGTCGTAGGTCCTGCGGGAGAAGGCGTCGAGCAACATCGACGGTGCCGCCGTCGACGCCGGCAAGTCACGATGGTGCCCATCATTCCTCCTGGAGTCCACGCCGAACGCTCCTCTCGCGAGCTTGTGCTCCACGCTGCCATGTCTCCATGTTCTTGGATTCGCCTCCCTCCTTCCTTCGCCTTCGAGATGCCGCCGAGCGGGGCTCTGGAGCTCTGGTTGCAGCACGCTGACTGTAGGACCCTTGCGACCGGATCGGAGGTCGCGGTCGTCGCTCCGGGCAAGGTCTTCATGACCCGGGGCTGGGGCGAAATCGCCCGGGTCTGCCGGATGGTAGGCGCCCTCGTAATTCATCTTGAATACGACGGCGCCTCCCTGATGTTCTACAAGGTCTTCGATGCTGAAGGACGCCGGCTGGAGTGCTGCCCCAGGGAGAGCGGCAGGGGCGATGAACCGGCAAGGACCTCGCCTGCCCTTCGGCCCTCCGACAGCTCCTCAAGCAGCAGTAGAGGAGCTGGGGAATCCAGTGGCTCCCCCGAGCTCCTGGCGACTCCGGAGACGAGCGACGATAGCTACGAGCCCCCGAGCTCGTGCGGTGCTCCGAGCGGGGCAGCTGCGTCTAGCCGCCGACGCCGCTAATCTGGATGGGGTTCGCGTTGACGTTGGGCAGCCCACTGTTGATGATGGCGTCCCTTGCGATGCTGTGGGCGATTAGCGTTCCTTAGGATTAGTACACTTGTTCCCTGCAAGGAATCGAAGCAACACCCCGCGAGGGTATGTAAGGCATCTGCCATGTCTTTTATGAATACTATATCCTTAATATGAATCAATGCGAGGTGCTTGTCCTGTCTCAGCTCGGCTCCCCCTTTCTATCCTCGAGGGGACTTGGCGCTCTATGCTGTCAGGTCCTAGTCCCTAGGCAGGCTTCAGCCGTTGCTGGTATGCCAGGTCGCGATGCCGTGGTCAAGGCCAGGAGGTGGGCTGCCCGAGGTCCGGTAAGAGCCCCCGAGTCGCGATGCTCGGGAGGTCCCCTTTAGCGCTCAAGCAGCCCTCGCTGGGCGAGAAAGGAAGGTAACATCGCCGTGACAGAGCCGCACTGGGCGAGGGTTTTGCGCTGCATTGGTCGAACTCTTGTAAGGGCGTGACTTATCTCTTGACTTAGGTGTAGTTCCTCGATGAAGTGCCTGGCCCGAGCGGTGGCAGCTAAGGCGCTGCTAGGTTAAGTCCTCGCGAGCTTCTTCCCACTCCCCCGCACTTTCCTTAATGCTCTACGTCCTCAGGTCCCGGCCCTCGAGCGAGCTCAGCCGCCGCTGGTATGACAGGTCGCGATGTCGTGGGTCAAGTCCAGGGAGTGAGGGCTGGAGAGCCAGTAGGAGCCCATGAGTCGCAATGCTCAGGCGCCCCCCTTTTAACGTGCAAGTGGTCCATGCCGGAGAGAGGGAGAGACAGCTCGCGATGTCCCTAGCGTTGCTCCTGGAGTAGGTCATGCACACCAGTCATAAAGAGAAACAAGACCTATTGTTACGGTTGCCAGCCAACCTTTGGTCGCTCCAGGGGAGTGATTGGGGCACTGAGGGCCTGGTGAGGTGGCTCCTTGCGGGGCTACCGCGGCCAGATCTCGACCACTCAAATTTTTCGGCGTTGCAGGGACGGACCGTGCACAGATGTCGTGCTAGAGTGAGCGGCTCTATAGGTAGGCGTCAATGGAGCAGGCGAAGGGTATGTTAATCACGTAGGAGGAAATTCATTTTAAGTAGACGCGGAAAAAGCAAACACCGCAGGGCCAGGCCTGAGCAGCTCGGGGATGATGCAACCCGAGGGGCGCCCCCAACAAGGTAAGTAAAGAGCATAAAAAAAACGGATACATGCCGCAGGGACGGACCCACGCGACCTGGGAATAATGCGGCCCTGTGGGCGCTCCCAGCTAAAACGGAACATAGAAAGATGTCACCTGGTGCCATTGAAGATGGAGTGATGCTGAAGAAGCGCGCGATGCGCGATGAAGATGCCGACCCTCACGAGCCCCCAGGCCCAGGAACCTCGGGAGGCTCCGGGGGCACAGGTGGGTCTCCGAGAGCCATCTCCATCTCCGCCAGGACCACACGATGCCTGACCTCCTGAGCCTCCAGAATGCTCCTCAGCAAGCGCTGATGAGCGGCGACCGCATTCGGCAGGCCGAAAGGCATGCGAACGTAGCCGTGAGGTGGACCCTCGCAGCGGGGCACGAAGGCCATAGGCGCTCCTGAGACGCGGCTTGGTTGGGCCCTGGCACGTCGACGCAGACTTGCAGCCCACCATCCTCGCCTGGATGTGGGACCATGGCGGGCAAGCGGCGGCTGCCGCGCATGACTCTCGACTCCTATAGCTCCTGAGTGTTGCTTGCGATGAACTCCTGAGGGTTTGGTCTTCCTTGCCTTATACCTTCCTGAGGGAAACGTGCCTGGAAGCACCCCTCCAAGTGGTGCCCGAGCGCCTCCCTCGCGACCTCGGCAAAGTCGGTGGCTCTCCAATAAAGAGCCCCCGAGCCCTGCCTGAGGAGGGTGTCGGGCACGCCATCCTATGCGAGAGAGGGTGGCGCTCCCTGATTGGGTGCAGATCCTGACCCAACACCTCCGGAGGCGCCTGCCTCCTGATGGCTTGGGCCAGGCGAACCCTTCTTCTTCTTGGGGTTCGCCTCGGGAAGTCTTCCGTTTTTGCGGTCCGGGTCTTTGATTGCTGCGGCTTGGAATGCATGCTCAAGTGAACACACTGCGTCCCTTTCTTCACAGGGTACACTGATGACTCCACCGCTTCCTGGCATCTTGAGGACATTGTATCCATGGTGAGTCACTGCCATGAACTTGGCCAGGGCTGGGTACCCGAGGATGGCGTTGTATGGCAGACGGATGTGGGTGACGTCGAACTCGATGAGCTCGGTGCGATAGTTGTTGCGCTGCCCGAAGGTGACTGGAAGGCGAACCTGCCCTATCGGAACAGTGGATCCATCAGTGACTCCTGAGAAGGGCTTGGTTGGCTGAAGTTGATCGTACAGCACTTGGAGATTGTAGAACGTCTCCAGGGACAGGACGTTGAGTCCTGCTCCGCCGTCAATGAGGGTCCTGGTGACCTGCACATTGCTGATGACTGGGGAGCAAAGCATCGGGAGGACTCCAGCCGTTGTTGCGCACTTGAGATGATCCGCTGAGCTGAACATGATAGCGCACGCGGACCACCTGAGAGGGCGCGTGGCCTCAAGCTTGGGGAGGACTGCATTCACCTCGGGAGCAAACTGCTTGAAGATATGCTTTGAGGCTGGGGCCTGCGCGCCACCCAAGATGCTAGCGATTGCACGCGGCTCCTGGAAGCCCCCAGCCCCCTCGTCCTGATGTTGGTCTTCGTTCCTCCTTGGCGGTGGCGGCAGAGGAGGAAGGCCTGCATTGCCGCGCGGGCGATCCTCACGAGGCTGATCTCTCCAGCCTCCCTCGCGAGGCTGGTCCTGCCAGTGATCCTCGCGAGGTCGGTCTCGCCACCCTTGGCGAGGGCCACGGTCTTGCCATCATCTGCCACCTCTTCCTCCTCCTCGGCCATAGCCCCTGTCGTTGCGCTCGGGGCGTCGGCCGACACATCCATCTCTCACGGCCCTGAGCTCTTGACATTCGTTGGTGTTGCAGGTGTGGAGGTCGTGGTACACGCAGTACCGGCTACCCTTGGATGACTCGGGTTGATCCCTGCCTTGCTTGGTGTCTGGCTCCGCTGCAAGCACGGCAGCCCCCTTGCGCTTCACGTCCTTGTCCTTGGGCTTCTTCTCTTCTGGGTCGGCAGCCGGGAGTTCGAGGAGGGGGCGCCCTTCCTCAGCTTTGGCGCACTTGGTCGCCAAGTTGAACAGCTCCAGGGATGTGCACAAGTCTTCATGGATTGCTAGCTCCTCCTTCATCTTGACGTCGCGTACGCCATCGGAGAAGGCCGAGATGATGGATTCTTCAGTCACCTTGGGGATCTTGAGGCGAGCGTTGTTGAAGCGCTGGATGTATTTCTGCAGGGTTTCCCCTTGCTGCTGCTTGATGCGGCACAGATCGCTCACGGCCGGGGGCCGGTCGCGAGTGCCGTGGAAGTTGACGATGAAGCGAGTGCGCATCTCGTCCCAGGAGGAGATTGTGCCAGGAGCCAGGTTCAGGAGCCAGGTGCGGGCCCCGTCCTTGAGTGCCATGGGAAACCAGTTCGCCATGACCCTTTCGTCTTCGTTGGCGGCTTCGATGCATAGCTCGTAGAGCTGCAGGAACTCTGTTGGGTCCGTCGTGCCATCGTAGCGAGGGGGCAGGTCAGGCTTGAACTTGCCTGGCCATGCGACGCCACGTAGCTCAGGGGTGAGTGCACGGCAGCCTGCTGTGGCCACCGGTGCCTTTTGCTGGTACTGGGCTTGCTCCAGGGGATTACTGCGCGCCGCCGCTTGGAGCAGAGCAGGGTCTTGGCGTGGAGGTGCAGGGACGCGATCTTGGCGCGCCGGTGCTGGGAGCGCGCGAGCACCTTCTTGGGACGAGGGATCTCTTGGCAGCTCCTTTCTTGCTGCCCTGGGGCTGCGCGCCTTGGAGCCAGGGCGCCACCTTGGGGAGGAGGTGGTGGAGGCACCTCCTGATCCTCGCCTCCTACGTGGAATGGAGGGCAAGGCAGCGAGAGGGACGGCAAGGGGGAGCCAGTCTTCATAGAGGTCGTCGACGGGGCGGTAGTGCAAGAGTTCTCTTGCCAGGAGCAGCGCGGCGTGCGTGTCCGTGGAGGTGCGACGGGCGTGGGACGACGAAGCGGCTGGAGTCAGCTACGGTGTGGCGGTGCGTCCTTCCCGCCGTACCGAAGGATGCTGGGACGAGGCCTGCTGCTCGTTCCCCACCGGGCCGGTGGCGGCGTTGGTGGCAGGCGATGGGGAACGACGAGGGCGTCCAACGACGGGCGCCGTCTGGGCGACGCGGGTGGCGAGAGCAGCCCGGCGCTCAGCGCGAGCCCGACAAGCGTCAGCCATGGACACGACAGAAGATCACACGCGAACAGCGGAAGAAAGGTTCCGGCGCACCCCTACCTGGTGCGCCAAACGTCGGATTTCTGGTTCCGGCAGACCCTTGAGGTTCGAGCACTGGGGTGCGCGCGGAGATCTCTCCCCTACCGATCTACGTCCAATCTCCTCGCGTGATCTAAACTGGAAACAATGAACAACACAAGGGACACGAGGTTTATACTTGTTTGGGCCACCGTTGTGGTGTAATACCCTACTCTAGTGTGTGGCTGATGATGAACAGTACAAGGGAAGAACAGCCTCGTGAGATGTGTTCTTGAGCTGGTGCGATGAACTGCTAGGGCGAGTTCAGTCGCCTCTCTCTCTCTACTAGGGTTCTACCAGATCTCTGGCCATTTTCTAGATGTCTCTACTCTGTGATGGCTAGCTCTATTTATAGAGGCCCTGGGCCTCTCCGCAAATAATGAGCGGGAAGGGCGCCAACACTTGGCCATTTTGAAGGGGAACATACAGTACAAGTTATCCTGACCAAAGGTGGTCTTCGGCTGCCAAAAGCACTGGTGATGACGCCGTCTTGGGCTCCACGGTGACCTCTGTCCTGCCGCTCTACTGGTCTTGGTCTCGTTGCACCGGAATGGTAACCTTTGCCCGATACCTTGGCCTGTGCTTGCCCCTTTGCACCAAAGGGGAAACAAGGACACTGCGCAGGCCGGCGCCCACCTGGCGCCCGCCTGTTCTCGATTTTCATGGCTTGCGTCACGGGTTCCTCGCGAGGTATCCCTGCCTTGATCTCTCCGCCTCCTCGCGAGCCTGCCGGGAGGCCGCCTCTGAGGAAGCTTCCTGTCGTCCGCCCCGCGAGGCTTGGCCCCTCGCGAGGGTCTTGAGCTTGAGCTGATGAAGATGGGCCACATTGGGCCCCCACTCGAGCCACGCCGCAGGTCGCAGGCAAGCAAGTCTGGGGACCCCCGTTCCCAGAATGCCGACATACGCATAAACCTGGCTCGGATGGGGAACGTAGTAATTTCAAAAAAATTCCTACACACACGCAAGATCATGGTGATGCATAGCAACGATAGGGAATAGTATAGTCCACGTACCCTTGTAGACCGTAAGCAGAAGCGTTAGCACAACGCGGTTGACGTAGTTGTACGTCTTCACGATCCGACCGATCCTAGTACCGAACACACGTCACATCCAAGTTCTGCACATGTTCAACTCGATGATGTCCCGTGAGCTTTGATCCAGCAAAGCTTCACATCAGAGTTTTGTCAACACAACGGCGTGGCGACGGTGATGATGATGCTACCGACGCAGGGCTTTGCCTAAGCACCGCTACGATATAATCGAGGTGGATTATGGTGGAGGGGGCACCGCACACGGCTAAGAGATCAATATACAACTTGTGTGTCTAGAGGTGCCCCCTTGCCCCCGTATATAAAGGAGTAGAGAAGGAGAGGGTCGGCCCTCTCTAGGGCGCGCCATGGGGAGTCCTACTCCCATCGGGAGTAGGATTCCCCCTTTTCCAACTTGGAGTAGGAGAGGGAAGGAAGATGAAGGAGGGAGGGAGGAAAGGGGCCCCGTGTGATGCCCCGACACCATTGCGCCAGGTGTCCTCCAGTTATTCGCTGTCGTTGCCATTTCATTCGCTTGCGTGTTGCATCTTGTCATGTCATCATGTGCATTGCATCATCATGTTTTTCAAAACTTGCATCCGTCCGGGTTCCCCCAGTTCCGTCCGTTGTCCGTTCTGAGCCCAGACACACTTGCAAGCGCCTGCGGCATGTCCGAAATTGTATATTATAAGTGGCCGGAAATGTTCTCGGATTGGGTTGAAAGTTGGCGTGTGGTCTTATTATAGTGTAGATAGACCACCTGTCAAGTTTCATTGCATTCGGAGTTCGTTTGATAGCCCAACCATTAAACTATAGTGATATTATAGCCGGGCACACGTCCGACGTTTTCGGTCTCCAAAAACTTTCGCCGGACCTCTCTCTCTTCTCTTCTCTCAGCCTGAGGTCTTCTGCACAGTCCACTACCTACCGCCAGGCCTAGCCTAAGCTATCTCGTCAGCCCGCGGCCCTCCGCGCGCGCGCGTCCGAGAGCTGTCCCGGACCCGAACCGGGCAGTTGTCACCGTTGGATCCGGATCATCCCCATACATCTACAAAACATCATCGGTTTCTCGTTGGACTCTCCTAAGCTATTTATCCTCGACCATCCGATTTTGATCAGAGGGACGAGTTAGCCCCTAACCTAAAACTCATCTGGTATAAATATCAGATCAAACCCTAGCCTATCATGTCCCATCCTCCGAATCCCTCCGCCGCCACTCTCTCTGGTTCCCCTCGCGATCATCCCAGATCCACCTGCTCCTTTCTTTCCGCGCCTAGCCATACCTTCGATCCATCCATCCAATCGATCCAGCCACCTCCTCGGTTTGCAAACCCAGCCAACCAGAGCCAGCACCCACTTGATCCACGTCCTTGGTTCTCTGCAGCCCCACAAGGCCTGAGTGCCTCGTCCCGTGCCTTAATCTAGGAGGGATCGGGAGCAGCTTTGCCCTTCACACGCCGCCGCTAGTGACCTCAACCACCACCACCGAAGCCGCCAGGACCGGCCTCGTCCGTCTACCTCCCTTCGTTCTCCTCCTCCCGTCGTCTCTCTAAGTTTTCTCTCTCTCTCTCAGGTGCCCGCTGCCGCCGCCCAGGGAGTTCGCCATTGACCCCGCCTTCGCCAGATCCGGCCGGGATCCACCGGATCCGGGGCCCTGCGAACCGTTCCCGACCTCACCAACGTCACCGGACCCCGTCGTCGCCGGAGCTTCGTCGCGCCGCCGCCGCGTTCTTCTGCCAATGAGACTTACATGAGAGGAACGAAGCCAATGCTCACCCCTCTCGCTCGCATTGACCGGCCCAGCAAGCAACGCTGGCCTCCTCTGTTTCCAACTAGGCCGAGCCCGTGGATGATAGGCCCCCCTGCAGCTCCTCTGTTTCTGTTGGGCCAGTTCATGTTTCGGCCCAGTGGATGTTTTTTTGGTTCCGCGAATTTAGCTAATTTCCAGGGATTTGCAGATTTGCAGAAAACCCCCTAGCCTTCATGCATTTAATATCTCACAATCTATGCATCACATGTAAAAACTTTATATGTGAAAGTTGCTTAGAATTTTGTGCAGATTAATAATTTGCAACTTTCATCTATGTTTAAAATGTTTAAACTTGTTGTTTGCATTAATTTGCCTCTTGCCATGTTAAAATGCTTTAATTCATAACTAAATAACCGTAACTCCAAACTTAATAAACTTTATATGTAAATGGGGTAGAAAAATGCCTAGTTTAACATGGTGCCTTTACTTTGCATGTTTAATAACTCTACAATATGGTTTAGGGCAGAACAGTACCAAACCTAAAATATGCACATGAGGAGTTTCCGGACTTGTTGCTTGTTGTTCCGGCCTCATTTAAACTTGCCTAGATGTGTAGTTTACTTATGCTGCACCTCTTGACATTCTAACCAACATTTAATATTGTTGGGTAAATAAACAAGAGGGAACTACATAAGTCATGTGGTGTTTTTGGCAATATGCAACTCGTTGCACATTGAGCTCCACTTAATTTGTAGGATTGTTTGCGCACTTTGCCATGGCATGCTTCATTAAACCAGACATGCATCATACTTGGTTGTGCATCATGCCATGGTTATGTGATGGTTGTTTACCATGTTGTTTGCTTCTTTCTGGTGTGCTTCTTCAGGTTGGTTCCGATAATGTTGCGTTTGTGAGGATCCGTTCGACTACGTCCGTTTGTCTTTTTCAAAGAGCCCGTTGAGTACGCTTACGAGGTTCAAGCTTTCGTCTTCTCGGAGAACTTTGCAGGCAAGATGACCATAGCCTCGAAATCACTTCTATCTTTGCTTGCTAGATGCTCGCTCTTTTGCTATGCCTATGCTGCGATACCTACCACTTGTTATATCATGCCTCCCATATTGCTAAGCCAAGCCTCTAACCCACCTTGTCCTAGCAAACCATTGTTTGGCTATGTTACCGCTTTGCTCAGCCCCTCTTATAGCGTTGTTAGTTGCAGGTGAAGATTGGAGTTTGTTCCATGTTGGAACATGGATATTTTGTTGGGATATCACAATATCTCTTATTTAATTAATGCACCTATATACTTGGTAAAGGGTGGAAGGATCGGTCTTATGCCTGGTGTTTTGTTCCACTCTTGCCGCCCTAGTTTCCGTCATACCGGTGTTATGTTCCTTGATTTTGCGTTCCTTACACGTTTGGGTTATAATGGGAACCCCTTGACAGTTCGCCTTGAATAAAACTCTTCCAGCAATGCCCAACATTGGTTTTACCATTCACCACCTAGCCTTTTTCCCTTGGGTTTCGCGGACTCAAGGGTCATCTTTATTTAACCCCCCCCCCCCGGGGCCCGTGCTCCTCTGAGTGTTGGTCCATTATGAGTGTGCCCTGAGAACGAGATATTTGCAGCTCCTATCGGGATTTGTCGGCACATTCGGGCGGTGTTGCTGGACTTGTTTTACCATTGTCGAGATGTCTTGTAACCGGGATGCGGAGTCTGATCGGATTGTCTTGGCAGAAGGAATATCCTTCGTTGACCGTGAGAGCTTGTGATGGGCTAAGTTGGGACACCCCTGCAGGGATTTGAACTTTTGAAAGCCGTGCCCGCGGTTATGGGCAGATGGGAATTTGTTAATGTCCGGTTATAGAAAACTTGACACTTAACATAAATAAAATGCATCAACCGCGTGTGTAGTCATGATGGTCTCTTCTCGGCGGGGTCCGGGAAGTGAACACGGTGTTGGAGTTATGCTTGAACATAAGTAGTCTTGGATCACTTCTTGATCATAGTTTCTCAACCATGCTTTGCCTTCCCTCCTCGCTCTCATTTGCGTATGTTAGCCACCATATACGATAGTGCTTGCTGCAGCTCCACCTCATACCTTTTCCCTACCTATAAGCTTAAATAGTCTTGATCGCGAGGGTATGAGATTGCTGAGTCCCCGTGACTCACAAATTACTTCTGAAACCAGTTTGCAGGTGCCGATGATACCGTGCACGTGACTCTACCGAGCTCAAGGAGGAGCTCGATGAAGATCTTGTCCATTGAGTTGTTTCGTTTCAGTTGATCAGTAGTGGAGCCCAGTCGGGGCGACCGGGGATCTTTTGCATTAGGGGTAGTCTTCTTTTATTTTGGTTCCGTAGTCGGACTTTGTTTGTATCTGGTTGATGTAATGCTATATTCATGTACTGTGTGAAGTGGCGATTGTAAGCCAACTCTGTACCTCCTTCTTATTCAGTACATGGGATGTGTAAAGATTACCACTCTTGCGACATTGCCTTCAATGCGGTTATGCCTCTAAGTCGTGCTCCGACATGTGGGAGATATAGCCGCATCGAGGGTGTTACAAGTTGGTAATCAGAGCCTTCCCCGACTTAGGAGCCCCCCTGCTTGATCGAATCGTTGGCATTGTTGAGTCTAGAAAAATGTTTTGAGTCTTATAGGATTATATATATCGGAGAGTAGGATTCTTTTTACTCCTCACTCCCTTCGTCGCTCTGGTGAGGCATCCTGACGTAGAGTTTTGACTCTTCTCTTCTCAACTTTCACTAAAAAAATTTAGGATCACGCGGGTATCTTGGAATCGTTCTGATGGTTTTGTGACGAGAACATTGTTCTTGGTGCCTCCTGACATTTAGGGGTTGTGGCAGTGTCCCGGGGAGTTGAGCTCCGTGGTGTTGTCATCACAATTTTATCGTTGCAATTCTGGAATACCTGAGCTTCGCCAACATCGAAAATCTCTTTTATGCAGTTGTTGGTGAGATAACCTCGACGCCACCCAGTACTGGGGCGGGAGTTTGGGAGTATTGCCATAACACGTAAAATGGATGCTTTTCTAAGGTTGAGGTAAATGATTTCCGAAGGTTTCTTGGTTTTGTGTTGAAGGATGGATACAGCTGGTTGTAGGTTTTGCTAGTTTTGGGTGAGATATTATGCTTCCCCTGTATCCCCAACACCTGATTGCATAACCGGAAAGTTTCGGGAGTTTATAAGTGGGAATTCAAGTAGCTCTTAGGATATCTTTCCGACAGATGTATGATATGAAATTGGGGTTCGACGTCTAGTGGTCCGCCTATCCACGGTTGGTTTTACAGTGGTCTCGTTGTGTCTTAAAGAGTCCTTGGCTATGCTGACTCGGGGACGCTTCGTATGTCATGTGCACTGCCTTGTACATGATGGAGCTGTACGATCGAGCCTGTGTAGGCCCCACCACGAAAACTTCAGACGAAATCTCTATCATATATTTGTTCCGGCTTATTCTGCAATGCAATCCTTTGTTTTTGTTTTGAGTTCTAGTATTCGAGTTGCTTCGAAGTCAAGTGTTGATTCCATACCTTTCCTAAGCGGTGTTCTCATACTCCTATGTGAGTACTAATCCTTCTTGATAATTGAGATTGTCATGTCAATCCTTTTCAACCAGCGCGCCTCTCGTCAAGTGGATCCGATCATTTCAACATTTGCAAGATACAATCTCATTTTTTGTCAACGGTGTTTGTTTCATCCGTTCCCAAATTTTTTTCCCCCCCCCCCCCCCCTTTTTTTTTCAAGGACTCAGATGTATTAATCAAGTATCCATATTATGCTTGTGAAGTCTCTCCATTCTTTTCCGTCAATGTTCTTACCCGGTGGTTCACATGAAGATGCTCTTCAAGTTCATCATTCTTAATTATTTTTCTTCTCCCTTGGTTTCAATTCAAGCTTCGTCGATAATAAACTCTCCACATTTGAAATACCTTCTCATGCCGGTGCACCTCATAATCACCCACTTCTCGCCATTTAATTGTTCCGGAGTGCTCAAGATATCTCGAAGATTCGTGTTTCCACTCTGCATTCGTTCAAGACCTTTCGAGGATGTTCTCTCATTCAAGCCTTTTATTTCAACCGGTGCAATCTATCTTCCAAGTGACCTTTTCAACAGTGTTTCTTTTGAGTGGGCCTTAACCCGCAGGTCTTTTCCCAGGATCTTACCTGACTCTTCTTATTTTTCCGGAGTTATTTTCAATTCTTTTCCAAGTTTGACATAAGAATGAATTATCATAAGTCAGTTCGTTTCTCCAAGATCTTATAACTCTTTTCATCGTTAGCTCAACTCCTTCATTATTCATTCTCTCGGAGTATCTCAATAATTCTCAGTGGTGTTTCTCGTCATCATTCTCAACATTTGAAGACCGAAGAAGATTTTTCTCTCAATCTTGCTCCATTCTCTTCAAAGATTCATGATTCTAGCTTGTTGCCATCCTCATAATTGTTTTTGGCTGTGAGAATTCTTTTCATCTATCCAGAGCAATTCAAGATTCTTTTCAGTTTGATTATCCAGAGGCCATTATCTCAGAATTATTCTTTCCAGCTTTCAGCTCTAGTTATCCAAATCTTACCGGTGCATCATTCAAGTATCCTCTAATTAGTTCTTGACCTCTTCGTTCTCAAGTATCTAAATCCTAGCAAGCATTTTCGTTCATTTGCTAATTTTTGCGGGTGTTTCTTTATCCTTCCTTCATTCATTTTCAATCCTTACGGTGGTTCGTTCAAGATTTCTCTTCCTTCTTTATCATATCAATTCATTCGTTGTTTCGATTCCACCGGTGGTTCGTTGAAAACCTTTCTCAAGTTGACGCTATATCCATCTTAACCCTTTCTACGAGAATAAGTAGTATGCCAAATCCGTTGATTGTCATCAATTTAATTGATGAAGGATACGTATAACATAATTATGGTTCTTGTTTCATCCAAGTGATTAATTTCTTATTCCGGACGTTCATCAAATTCCTGATTTCAATTGTTTCGTATTTTCTTTTCCCGGAGTTTCAAGATCTCTCATTTATCTCGTCGCAAAGCTCGGTTTTATCATTCCAAGGCTTTACCTTATATTCTCAACTTCTCTTTCTTTTTGTCATCCTTTTGATTAACAGAGTTCTTCATGGAGGTTCTACATGATGGTTCACCAATGATTTAATTCCTTCTCGAAGTGCTTGTCAAGATTCTTTTCAGAGGAGTTCAAGCTTTATTCATCTGGCATCCCAAAGTCCAATTCATTCCATCTTATCTTTTGAGGTGGTGTTATGTCCTTTTTCAAAATTGGAGTTCGTGTTTCATTATTCACATGTTGTCAAGAATGAGATATTTTAAATCCACCAATCTCTTCATTGGAGGTATCTTGGGTTATATTTCACCTAAAGCCTTTCCTAAGGAATGTTGCTATTGTGGTGCTTCCCAATGACCCAAGCTTGCTCTTTATCCTCTTGGTGGAACAAGTTTTTCATCTCTTCGTTGATCTCAAGCAAGCAATTGCTTTTTGTTAGTGGCAGAAGTTCACCTCAAGTTACGAGATGTCTCAATAAGTCCACGAGGATCATATCTTTTCGTTGTTGTTTTTCCAACAACTCCTCTCTAACCTTCTTGCAAGGATGTTTTACAAATTAAATTGTGGTACAAGTTGCCATTCCTTCTCCTTCTCTTATTCCGATGATCTAGCTTCTATTCATTCGTTCCGGAGGCATTGTGATGTTGCTCTCTTCGACCAATCATCTAATTCTTTTTCCCAAAATCATGTTCTATTCTTTCCATTTACAGTCGGAGTGCTGCCTAAATTATATCATTCTTATTCCTTCTCTATCTTGTTTAACCGGAGTGTTGTGTCTATCATTCCTCTTCTAACCGGAGTCTCATCCAAGTGCTGTCATTTTGCCAAGTTTATATTCTTTACCTTCCATGTCCAACCGGAGTGTTGTCGTAATTGATCCTTATCGTTCCTTGTACATCTCGTTTCAATCGGAGTGCTTGCATGTACCTATTGTCCATTGTAACACTTTTCTTATGTCTTTCAACCTACAAGGGTCTAGTAAGGTTCCTTGTTCCTCTTCTCTAACGGAGATTTCAACTTTGTTCACCTTCATTGTATTCTTTTCTAGAATTTGTTCAACCTCGCAAGGTTCTTTGGTTTCACTCAATTGTCAAAGAAGCAACTTAGTTTTACCTGTTCTCTTCCTCTTCCGTTTCCCTCTGGTGTCATCCTAGATCTCGGGACGAGATCCTCTCGTAGTGGTGGAGTGTTGTGACGCCCCGAGACCATTGCGCCAGCTGTCCTCCAGTTATTCGCTATCGTTGCCATGTCATTCGCTTGCGTGTTGCATCTTGTCATGTCATCATGTGCATTGCATCATCATGTTTTTCAAAACTTGCATCCATCCGGGTTCCCCCAGTTCCGTCTGTTGTCCGTTCTGAGCCCAGACACACTTGCACGCGCCCGCGGCATGTCCGAAATAGTATTTTATAAGCGGCTGGAAAATGTTCTCGGGTTGGGTAGAAAGTTGGCATGTGGTCTTATTATAGTGTAGATAGACCGCCTGTCAAGTTTCATCGCATTCGGAGTTCGTTTGATAGCCCAACCGTTATACTATAGCGGCATTATAGCTGGGCACACGTCAGACGTTCTTGGTCTCCGGAAATAGTCGTCGGGCCTCTCTCTCTTCTCTTCTCTCAGCCTGAGTCCTTCTGCACATTCCACTACCTACCGCCAGGCCTAGCCTAAGCTATCTCGTCAGCCCGGGGCCCTCCTCGCGCGCGCGTCCGAGAGCTGTCCCGGACCCGAACCGGGCACTTGTCACCGTTGGATCTGGATCATCCCCAAACATCTACAAAACATCATCGGTTTTTCGTTGGACTCTCCTAAGATATTTATCCTCAACCATCCAATTTTGATCGGAGGTACGAGTTAGCCCCTAACCTAAAACTTATCTGATATAAATATCAGATCAAACCCTAGCCTATCCTGTCCCATCCTCTGAATCCCTCCGCCACCACTCTCTCTGGTTCCCCTCGGGATCATCCTAGATCCACCTGCTCCTCTCTTTCCGCGCCTAGCCATCCCTTTGATCCATCCATCTAGTCGATCCAGCAACCTCCTCGGTTTGGAAATCCAGCCAACCAGAGCCAGCACCCACTCGATCCACCTCCCTGATTCATAGCTTAGGATTCCCTTCGTGCCAACATGAGGGAGGGGGCTGCTAGCTACTTCGCACTTTGCTAGGGTGAACCTCAGTTGGGGGGCATGCGTTCATAGCTTAGGATTCCCTTCGTGCCGACACGAGAGAGGGGGGCTACTAGCTACTTCGAACTTTGCTAGGTGAATGAACCTCAGTTCGGGGGATGCATTCATAGCTTAGGATTCCCTTCGTGCCGACACGAGGGAGGAGGGGGCTGCTAGCTACGTCGCACTTCATAGCTTAGGATTCATAGCTTAGGATTCCCTTCGTGCCGACGCGAGGGGAGTGGGGGCAAGCAATACAGTGCGCTTTGCGAGAGAGGTGCCACATCGAAGCTGCATTTGGTATGTGAAAATCAAACCACCCTTTTGATACATAAATTTGGTCCACATGCAAGTGTGTTCGTGTTCTGAGCCTCTCCCGCTTCATTTTTCGCCAAATTTATGAACATTAAATAAGTCGGATGATGCAATACACACGGTTCACTCAAACTAACCACGTGCCACGCCGGTGCACCTGTCACGCACACATCCGCACAGTACTTTGGGCTCCACGAGGCTCCCCCTCTCAAAAATATATGTCCGCCTCAAGGTTTTTTCCGTTTCATAAAACTCGGTTGTTATCTCCGGACCGTGTGCGATGTTTCTTGTTCCCAATCCCGCCTGCATCCCTAGAAATATATGCCCGCCTCGAGGGTTTTTCTGTTTCATAACACATGGTTGTTATCTCTGGACCATGTGCGATGCACTATCATCAAAATTTTCAATAGCCCGGCATTTCAATCCCGCGTTTGACTCCCGCGTAGTATAATTTTCAGTACCCGCGTCATTTCCTCAAACACCCCCCTCCACACACACACACACACACCAAAACCATCTCAGGCGTGCACACACACACACACTCGCTTGAAACTCTAGCAAGGTCCCTTCCGCTGCTGCTGCCACCGCAAGGCCTC
Organism: Triticum urartu; assembly: GCF_003073215.2. Taxonomy (NCBI): domain Eukaryota; kingdom Viridiplantae; phylum Streptophyta; class Magnoliopsida; order Poales; family Poaceae; genus Triticum; species Triticum urartu. The sequence continues at coordinate 76,452,634 of NC_053024.1, read as the reverse complement.
CATTGTCAACATCTGCCGGTTTGCCCGTGCAGCTTACCCACCGATCTCCGTACCCAGGCCGCCCTGAGTTTCTTAGGTGACACCTGCCAAATGCCCCCTTTCCCATAGATCCCCATCCCCATCCCACACTCCATAGCGTCGGAGCCTAGCTAAGCCCAGCTACACTTCCCATGGAGCTCGAGGAGCGACTGGCCCAAAAGATGTGTATAGCAGTCTATTCGCCCGACGTCGCCGAGGAAGCTGACGACCATTACTAGCGGCGGGCACTCAAGCAGCGGGCTAGAGTATGCGGGCATGTCTCGTCCGCCGGCTACGACATCGAGGTCGTCGACAGGGACGACCTTAGGCGGGCTATGACACAAGTTATGTGGCCCACACCCAACCCCTTGGGTTCAACCGCCGTCGATCTCATCCATGGCCCCGTCGCTGATCTCCTCTCGCTCGTTGTCAACAATTTTCCATTCTACATCGCCATCGAGCCCCTTTTATCATTTCTGAAGGACACGTTATGCGACGCTGGCTTGGGATCCATAGCTTCCAAGTCAGACCTCATCGACGGTGACCAAGAGGAGGGCACCCTCTCTGGCTCTTCCAAGGGGAAAGAGCCCATCTGCTCTTCCAAGGGGAAAGCGCCCGTCTGTGATATCAGGGAGGGCACCCTACAGTCGTGCTCTTCCAAGGGGAAGGAGCCCATCTGCGACAACATGGAGCGCATCCAAGGTCCATGCTCTTCCCACAGGAACGAGCCCATCTGTGACAAGTGAGGAAACCCATGATTTGTTTTGTCGTGCCTCTTCACAGGGGGAAACCCATGATTTGTTTTATCGAGTCCCTTTTGTAGTGTAGTGAGAATATGTCCAGTTTTAATTGCTATATCTGGTTGTTTGCAATATGCCTTGTTTATTTCAGTTGTTCACAATGTGATGCTCTATATGTGCAATTATTTACTGTGCAGTACATTTCATCAATCCAGTTTTAAACATATCGATAGGAATGTGTTGGGGGATGAACCTCGGGCAGGCAACGGAACCCGGATCCTTTTTAAAAACGATGGGGCCAGCATCGCCCCTCAAGCCGGCTCGCGCTTGGCCGGGTCGCTCGAACCGGCCAAGCCCCTCGACCCGGCCTAATCCTCAACTCGGCCCCAACAACCAGCTCAAGACAGCCGAGCCCGGCATACCAAGACTTCTCCGACAAGCCAGTTCCTCCCTTGGCGTGTTCTCCAATGAAGACCCACAAGTGTAGGGGATCTATCGTACCTTTTCGATAAGTAAGAGTGTGGAACCCAACGAGGAGCTGAAGGAAATGATAAGAGGTTTTCTGTAAGGTGTTCTCTGCAAGCACTGAAATTATCGGTAACAAGTAGTTTTGTGATAAGGTAATTTGTAACGAGTAGCAAGTAATAAAGGTAAATAAGGTGCAGCAAGATGGCCCAATCCTTTTTGTAGCAAAGGACAATCCTGGACAAACTCTTATATGAAGTAAAGCGCTCCCGAGGACACATGGGAATTATCGTCAAGCTAGTTTTCATCACGATCATACGATTCGCGTTCAGAACTTTGATAATTTGATATGTGGGTGGACCGGTGCTTGGGTGTTGTCCTTACTTGGACAAGCATCCCACTTATGATTAACTCCTATTGCAAGCATCCGCAACTACAACAAAAGTATTAAGGTAAACCTAACCATAGCATGAAACATATGGATCCAAATAAGCCCCTTACGATGGAACACATAAACTAGGGTTTAACCTTCAGTCACTCTAGCAATCCATCATCTACTAATTACTTCCCAATGCCTCCCTCTAGGCCCAAAAAATGGTGAAGTGTCATGTAGTCGACGTTCACATGACACCACTAGAGGGATGACAACATACATCTCATCAAAATATTGAACTAATACCAAATTCACATGACTACTAATAGCAAGACTTCTCCCATGTCCTCAAGAACAAACGTAACTACTCACAAAGCATATTCATGTTCATAATCATAGGGGTATTAATATGCATAATGGATCTGAACATATGATCTTCCACCAAGTAAACCAACTAGCATCAACTACAAGGAGTAATCAACACTACTAGCAACCCACAGGTACCAATCTGAGGTTTGGATACAAAGATTGCATACAAGAGATGAACTAGGGTTTGAGAGGAGATGGTGCTGGTGAAGATGTTGATGGAGATTGGTTCCGCCAAGGTTCCGCCTCGGGGCGGCAGAGTCTCATCCCGAAAGCTTACTTATGATTTTTCTTCCTCAACGAAAGACTCCATATAGCAGAAGATGGGCATCGGGGAGCCACCAGTGGGCCCATGAGGCAGGGGGCGCGGCCGCCACCCTCGTGGCCTGAGTCTGGCCCCCCTCTGGTATTTCTTGCACTCAATATTTTTTATATATTCTAAAAAGTGCTCCTGTGGAGTTTCAGGACTTTTGGAGATGTGCGGAATAGGTCTTTAATATTTGCTCCTTTTATAGCCCAGAATCCCAACTGCTGGCATTCTCCCTCTTTATGTAAACCTTTTAAAATAAGAGAGAATAGGCATAAGTATTGTAACATAATGTGTAATTACAGCCCATAATGCAATACATATCGATATAAAAGCATGATGCAAAATGAACGTATTAACTCCCCAAGCTTAGACCTCGCTTGTCCTCAAGCGAAAGCTGAAATCGAAAAATATGTCCACATGTTTAGAGATAGAGGTGTCGATAAAAATAAAATACGGACATGAGGGCATCATGATCATTCTTAGAACAGCAACACATATTTATATTGTCATATGATATCTTATGCTAAAGTAACAATTCAGTCACACTTTCAAGTATGAATCATAAACTTCATTGAGAACCAACAAACTCTAATCTCAGTTATTAAGCTAATTGCAATTTATCATAACATAGGAAAGAGTCAATATAAGAGCTTTACAGCAAGTCCACATACTCAACCATCTTTTAGTCTTTTACAATTGCTAACACTCACGCAATATTTATGGGTATGAAATTTTAATCGGACACAGAGAAAGATAGGGGCTTATAGTTTTGCCTCCCAATGTTTTACCTCAAGGGTAATGTCAACAATAATAGTTCATGAAGACTCACATCCAATTAGCTATATATATCAGGATCTTTCCAACGCATTGTGCTTGCCAAAGGATAAAATTTAAAAAGGAAATGTGAAGATCACCATGACTCTAATGTAAGGTAGAAGGTAAAAGTGAAAGATAGGCCCTTCGCAGACGGAAGCAGAGGTTGTCATGAGCTTTTATGGTTGGATGCACAAAATCTTAATGCAAAAGAACGTCACTTTATATTGCCACTTGTGATATGGTCCTTTATTACGCAGTCCGTCGCTTTTATTTCTTCCATATCACAAGATCGAATAAAGCTTATTTTCTCCGCACTAATAAGTCATACATATTTAGAGAGCAATTTTTATTGCTTGCACTGAGGACAACTTACTTGAAGGATATTACTCAATCCATAGGTAGATATGGTGGACTCTCATGGCAAAACTGGGTTTAGGGACATTTGGAAGCACAAGTACTATCTCTACTTGGTGCAAAGGAATTGGCTAGCAAGAGAGGGAAAGGCAAGCTCAACATGTTGGATGATCCATGACAATATAATTTATCTCAGATATAAGAAAACATAACCCATTACGTTGTCTTCCTTGTCCAACGTCAACTCTTAGCATGTCATACTTTAAAGAGTGCTCTCAATCATAAAAGATGTCCAAGATAATATATTTATATGTGAACCTCTCTTTCTTTATTACTTCATATTCATTGCAACGATGACCAAAACTATCTTTGTCAACTCTCAACAACTTTTATTCATCATACTCTTTATATGTGAGCTCATTACTCTCCATAAGATCCATATGATCTCTTTATTTCTTTTTATTCTTTCTCTTTTTATTTTATTCCCTCAAGATCATAGCAAAATAATCAAGCCCTTGACTCAACACTAATCTTTGTTATATAGCTCACGGACTCGATTACATAGAAGGATCATAAAGCAAAACTCACAACTAGATCATACTAAAGCTTTATTCTACTTAATCAAGATATTATCAAAAGGATCGAACTAAGAAAAATGGTAAAGATAAAAGTGATGGTGATACGATACTGGGGCACTCCGCCAAGCTTGGCAGTTGCCAAGGGGAGTGCCCATACCCATGTGATTATATCTCTTTTGGTGGTGAAGAAGGTGGGGCTGTTGATGATGGATAGTCGCACATCGAGCGTAAGAGGTCCTCCAACTTGCGGATAATGCCCTTGAGTGCGATGATATGCTCCTTCAACAAAAAAAATTCACGTGTGAGATACTTGTTTTGTATACGAGCTAACTCAATCATCTTGAAAGCTTTGATCTCAGTTGGGGTAAGAAGATTGTGATCAAGTTGAAGGATGTCTTCTGCTGCCGGAACTTGGTCCTCCTTGGCCTTCTTGATCCCTTCATCCTTGTTGATCTCCATAGGTTCTTCCATCTTCAGTTCTATCTTCATTATCCAAGCATCGTTGTGACCATTGTTGGAGGAGGGGGACGACATGATGCCTGGCCTTGACAACCCTGACAGAAAACAGCTCGAAACAAAGACAAGAGATATTTGCAAGATACGGTGGTCAAAACCTTTGGGAGATTATATAATGAATTTTTACCGACCAAAAGAAGTATCGTGCAAGAAAACGAAGTCCGGAGAGCACAAGAGGTGCCCACGAGGCAGGGGCGCGCCCAGGGGGGTAGGGCGCGCCTCCCACCCTCGTGGGGGCCTCGTGTCCTTTCGGATCTACTTCTTATTTTCCTATTTTATTAAATATTCCAAAACAAAGAAATATTGCCATTAGAACTGTTTTGGAGTCGATCTACTTACCGTACCACATACCTATTCCTTTTCGGAGTCTGAAACGTTCTGTAAAGTGTCCCTTATGTATTCCTCCAGGGTTACGGTTTCAATAATATTGGTTTCAACATTTATGGGATTACCTGAGATATAATGTTTGATTCTTAGACCATTCACCACCTTCGGATTTGTGCCTTGGAAGTTGTTGATTTTTATGGCACCGGAACGATAGACCTCCTCGATAATGTAAGGACCTTCCCATTTAGAGAGAAGTTTGCCTGCAAAAAATCTTAAACGAGAGTTGTATAGCTGTACATAATCACCTACATTGAACTCACGCTTTTGTATCCTTTTATCATGCCATCTTTTATCTTTTTCTTTAAACAGCTTGACATTTTCATAAGCCTGGGTTCTCCATTCATCAAGTGAGCTAATGTCAAAAAGCCTCTTCTCACCAGCAAGTTTGAAGTCATAGTTGAGCTCTTTAATAGCCCAATATGCCTTATGTTCTAATTCAAGAGGTAAGTGACATGCTTTACCATAAACCATTTTATACGGAGACATACCCATAAGATTCTTATATGCAATTCCATAGGCCCATAATGCATCATCAAGTTTCTTGGACCAATTCTTTCTAGATCTATTAACAATCTTTTGCAAAATTAATTTGAGTTCTGTATTACTCAATTCTAATTGACCACTAGACTGTGGGTGATAAGGAGATGCAATTCTATGATAAACATCATACTTAGCTAGCATTTTACGAAAAGTACCATGAATAAAGTGTGAACCACCATCAGTCATTAAATATCTAGGGACTCCAAATCTTGGAAAAATAACTTCTTTAAGCATCTTAATAGAGGTGTTATGATCAGCATTACTAGTTAGAATAGCTTCTACCCACTTAGTAACATAATCAACAGCAACTAAAATATGTGTAAACCCATTAGAGGAAGGAAAAGTTCCCATATAATCGAAGCCCCAAACATCAAATGGTTCAATAACAAGTGAATAATTCATAGGCATTTCTTGGCGTCTACTAATATTACCAATTCTTTGGCATTCATCACAAGACAAGACAAACTTACGGGCATCCTTGAAGAGAGTAGGCCAATAAAAACCGAATTTCAATACCTTATGTGCAGTTCTATCTCCAGCATGGTGTCCTCCATAAGCCTCGGAGTGACACTTGTGTAGGATTTGTTCCTGTTCATGCTCAGGTACACAACCTCTAATAACACCATCTACTCCTTCTTTATAAAGATGTGGGTCATCCCAAAAGTAATGTCTTATCATAGAAGAACCTTTTCTTTTGCTGGTATGTGAAACTAGGTGGTATAAATTTAGCAACATTATAATTAGCATAATCAATATACCATTTATGACATTTAATTGTTCATCAGGAAAGCTACCATCAATAGGTAGTGGGTCATCAAGAACATTCTCTAACCTACACAAGTTGTCTCCAATGGGGTTCTCAGCTCCCTTTCTATCAATAATATGCAAATCAAATTCTTGTAGTAGGAGAACCCATCTAATAAGTCTAGGTTTAGCATCTTTATTTTCCATAAGGTATTTAATGGCAGCATGATCAATGTGAATAGTTACTTTAGAATCAACAATATAAGGTCTGAACTTATCACAAGCAAATACAACTGCTAAAAATTATTTTTCACTAGTAGCATAATTTCTTTTGGCATTGTCTAGAGTTTTACAATAATATTGAATAACATTTAATTTCTTATCAACTCTTTGCCCTAGAACAGCACCTACATCATCACACATAATTTCAAAGGGCAAATTCCAATCAGGTGGCTGAACAATAGGTGCAGAAATCAATGTGTCGGTGTCAAAACCGGCGGATCTCGGGTAGGGGGTCCCGAAGTATGCGTCCAAGGCGAATGGTAACAGGAGGCAGGGGACACGATGTTTACCTAGGTTCGGGCCCTCTTGATGGAGGTAATACCCGACGTCCTGCTTGATTGTTCTTGATAATATGAGTAGTACAAGAGTTGATCTACCACGAGATCGAAGAGGCTAAACCCTAAAAGCTAGCCTATGGTATGATTGTTGTTGTTCGTCCTACGGACTAAACCCTCCGGTTTATATAGACACTGGGGGGGCTAGGGTTACACAGAGTCGGTTACAAGGAAGGAGATCTACATATCCGTATTGCCAAGCTTGCCTTCCACGCCAAGGAGAGTCCCATCCAGACACGGGACATAGTCTTCAATCTTGTATCTTCATAGCCCAACAGTCCGGCCAAAGGATATAATCCGGCTGTCCGGATACCCCCTAATCTAGGACTCCCTCAGTAGCCCCTGAACCAGGCTTCAATGACGATGAGTCCGGCGCGCAGATTGTCTTCGGCATTGCAAGGCGGGTTCCTCCTCCGAATACTTCATAGAAGATTTTGAACACGAGGATCGTGTCCGGCTCTGCGAAACAAGTTCCACATACCACCATAGAGAGAATAATATTTCCATAAATCTAATCTGCTGACGTACCCCGTAGTGTGACATCACACCAGAGCCAGGTCTTTATTCGAATCATTTTTCATAACCAATCTCAGCGTGTTTCGCGAGGCAGTTTCCTTGGCACGTCTTGTCGAAGCAGAGATCGTGTCCCCTTTATTATGGGATTCTCATCAATACGGACGTGGGTAACCCAACCGTGCCTATTGGTAGGACCCTAGATCTTAGGCAAGTCCCAAACAGCCACGAGGAGGATGCTTGATATTCACCCTGTTTATAAAGGGGACAAGGCCTTTTCCTCTCGATCTTAATCGAATCCGCCTCCCGCCTCGAGTTCCAACACCCAAAGCTCAGGTTTAGGCACTTCGGACCTTCAACTATGTCCGGATCCAACCTTCAAGGTTGGTCGATGCCTTCCTCCATCACGGGGGAGGACATCAAGAAGTTGAGAGAGGCCAGATATCTGACCGCCGAAATCTCGCATCGGCTGCCTGCCCGAGGGCAAGTCGCCCTACTCCCGAACCCAACAAGAGCGTCGTGTTCATCTCCCACTTCCTCCGAGGACTAGGCCTCGCTCTAGATCCCTTTGTTAGGGGTCTTATGTTCTATTATGGGCTAGATTTTCATGATTTGGCCCCAGATTCCCTTCTTCACATCTCGACATTTATTGTCATATGTGAGGCCTTCCTCCGCATTACCCCTCACTTCGGCCTGTGGCTCAAGACCTTCGATGTGAAGCCGAAGATGATCGAGGGGCAGCACGCAGCGTGCGGAGGCGCTTCAATAAGCAAAATTTCTGACGCTCCATGGCCTGAGGGTTACTTCCTAGAGGTGTCCAGATTGTGGCAGCGAGAGTGGTTCTACATCACAGCTCCCTGAAGTGCCAAGTGGGCAGCTGCCCTCACCTTTCGCTCAGGCCCCCCACCACAACTGATGTCATGGATCAGCAGGGGGCTGAGCTGGGGTCCAGCCAAGGACGTGCCAATACTGCAAAGCTGTATCCGAGATCTCTTTGAGAGAGATTTCAGTCTGGTTATGGTAGTGCAAGTCATGCTAGTTCGTCAAGTCCAGCCTTGCAAACGCCGGCCCCTTCGCATGTGGGAATTCAACCCGGAAGGACCGCGAGATATTCAACATTTCCTCGGCATGACGCACGAAGAGATGTACAAATTGTTCTTCGGACCACCAATAATGTGTCCGGACATCACTGAGGATGCAGGTCTGAGCTGCAATCGCTCAGATACCCAAGTAAGTAGCCCCGCATCCGAACACACTGTCCGTTTAATTATCACAACATTGCCCTAAAAAGTCGCTCTTTGACCCAGGATTGGATAGTGAAGGCAAAGTTGATCAGGTGTTCGGCCCCCCTCCCTAAGACCTCACCAAATCCCTTGCTAACCAGGATGCTGGAAATCGTGCCTTATCAAGCGCCCTCAGGAGAAGATAAAGGGGGGGAACAAGGAGGCTAGCGCCTCCGCGAAGGAGCTTAGCCGGGGGGGAGGAACTGAAACTTCCTCTCCCCAGGGACGGAAGAGAATCGCCTCTGAGGACCCAGAGACAACGGTCTCCAAACGGGGGAAGAAATCTCCGCCGGAGGGTCCTGCCCTGGGGGATACCCTGGCCGCACTATGCCCTCAAGGGGATCGGCCCTCCACCGAGCTGTAAGTAAGTGGGTAAATGAAAATATCTCGCCTTACCTCTGAGGAAAATAGCCGAGGCATTTATCTTGCAGTTCGGATCTTATCCCTTCTCAGCAGAGCTCGTCTTCAGGGGATCTTCTTCCAGAGATGATGGAGAGCGAAACGCCTCCCCCTGCCACACCACCTAACGAGGTGGGTGACCCCGAGGTGTAATCGCGGAGGGTTTATCCTGATCCGGCAAGGCCAGAAGGTAATCCTACGGCCACCCGAAGTCCTGAGTATCCGGCTATCGAAGAGAGCAATCGAAAGAGTCCGGCACCGTCTGGTGTGCGGTCGGACATACTGAGGGATCTGCTGGAGCAAGCGGCTATCTCAGAAGAGCACTGCACGTTGATGGGTACGGTGATTGAAAGGATTTCGTCTGCCGAAAGCGGGTTGCATGATGCCTTTATGAGTCTACTGACGGGTTTTGAGGTACGTGAAATGATGTACATTTTTGACAGTACCGCACATTTTTAGATGTGCCCTGTGTAGATAGTAGCCCCTGAGACTCTGGTTGTCGTCGAAAACGGTGGCAAATAGAGGATCATGGTCCCAGGTAATAATCAGACCGCCTTTATGCACAGGTGGTTGAAGCTCCGGTGGCTAGTCGTACTGATGGGTTTGCCGAACTAAAGCGGCAGCTGGATGCGGCAAATGCCGACATCGTGCTTGTCAACAAGCGGCTTGATGAGGCACAGGGTCAGTGATTTTTCTGGTGATTGTCACATAATAAGAGCAGCATGATGCCAGTATCTTTAATATGTTGTGACTGCAGATGGGGCTGCCACCGTGGAGACCCTTTGGGCGGAGCTTGCCCGAGCCAAGGAGCAAGCAAGGAGTAGCAATGCGGCCGCTTTAAAGGCGGCCGAAGAGTTAAGGGCCGAACAGGCTGCGCATTGCAAGAGCAAAGAAAAAATAGCCAAGATGGCTGTAGAGTTAAAAGATGCTGTTGACCGTTACTAGCTTCTTGAAGAAGAAAACCGGGCGAAGGCGACAGACCTGGAAAAGGCCCGGGTGGCTGCCAAGGAAGCCTGCTCCAAAATTAGAGCGACGAAGGAGGAGCTGCATCAAGATGCGGATATTGTATCTAGGAAGCCCTTCTTGTTGCGGACTAAGTTTGGGGATCCAAAGTATGCACCTCTGGACTGGCTATGGAGTTCTGTGGATGCCTACATGGATTTGGCTGCAAGTGCTGCTGGTGCGGCCGAGTTCTTCAAGAATTGGAAAGATCACGAAGTGGAAAAAGTGTTTTGGTCACAGTTTCATGCTCCAGCCCGTCCACTGCTGTTGAATGAGAAAATGGCCGAGTGGGCCAAGCTCCATAGATTATCCGGACTTGCCATGAGGTCCGTTGTGGATCATCTGTGGCCGAGAGGGCCAAGGCCGAATAGCTACTTTAGCTTAGTGCAACAATTCCTTGGTGCTGTGCCACACATCAATGTTGTAAAGAGGTCGGCATGCATAGAAGGCTCGCGGATGGCCCTTGCCCGTGTCAAAACATATTGGGCGGAGATGGATGCCACCACTATTGCGGCACAGGGTTCGGCCATAGGCCGAGTGGCTGCCGAGCACTACTTGAAGAAGTTCTTGAAGGCGCTCATTCGATAGAGGCTCAGTGCTCGAAGAATATTATGTTTGAGTGACATGTATTCCCATTGTAAAAACAATGTTTTATTGAGTTTATCAAGGCTGTATTTATACTTTTGCCCGAAAGTACTATGATACCTCCTGTGCGGCCGTTTATGTATATATGTATATAACCTGAAAGATGGCAGTCGTCCGCTTCAGCCCCCACGCATATAATGCGGGGCTGTTCGCAGAAGATGCATGTTCACACTTGATCCAACGTCTTGGTCCATTAAGGAGGTGATAGCGCAGCGAACTAGGCAATCGGACTATAATGCTTTAACACTTTCACTTAGCCAGAGGAGTTTGACAGTGGGGCTACTATATAGCCCCTGGTGGCTCCGTGCTCATCCAAATTCGGGGTGCGTACGTGCCTGGCTGGGAAACGGCCCTTCGTTAAGGCGGAGGAATCGCGAAGATTCCGCTAGGTTATTGAGTGGTTGACCAGTCTCACGCTATATCATGACAATCACGTTTCAGATTTCTCTACCGAGGTGCTCGTCCGGATGAACCAGGGCACAATCGCAGTAGTTCTCCTGGTGCCGCCTTAGCCGATTGAGTGGAACGTAAGGCTACAAAACACATGAGCCGGGAAAACCCAACATTTGACCAAAGACATGATTCGGAGCTGATGCATATAAGGCCGAACTCGCGACGTCAAACACTCCCTAAGGTATTCGGTCTTTATGATGTAAACCAAGCTTAAACAATGCCCTTTGTAATAAGCCCCTGGTGTCCAGGTACGTGCAATATTCTGACGTGGCCACATGCCAATATGTCAGCATCCTTCTCAATTGTACTGAGAATCCGGGGGATGTGTATCAACAAGAGACAGTAAAAAAGATTTACATAGGGTCTTAATCTAAAAAGAATCTTTGAAACGGGTCCCTCCTGCACGTCTGCGCATGTGTCTCCGTTGTGTCATATCCTGGGCGGGTGTAGCACGATGGTCATCTGTAAAAGAGAGGAACTTAGTTGAAAAGTTGTCGCGCAAAAAGGTAGGTTATACTAAATAAACCATGTATAGTTCAAGATGAGTAAAGGTGAGCCTAAATGTCACTTGTTTCCACGCGTTGAGCCCCTTGTATTGTTATAGGGGTATAGCCATCAAACCTGTATTAATTATATATAGTTGCACCAGACTCGTCTAACCGTGTCCGTGGTCTTAACGACCTGTCAGATGCTCTAGTTGGTGAGGCCGTCTAGTGTGCGGCTGCCAAGGCGGCCGCACGGTCTTCCGCGCGCAAGTAGCGCTCAATATTTCCATTTGCTGTAATGATCCCACGTGGACCGGGCATCTTGAGCATGAGAGAAGCGTAATGCGGTATTGCGTTAAAGCGAGCGGAAGCTTCGCGTCCGAGTAGTGCTTGATAGCCACTTTGGAACGGAGCGATGTGGAAGGTTAAATTTTTGCTGCGGAAGTTATTGGGAAAGCCGAGTATAACCTCTAGTAGCAGGGAGCCCGTGCAATGGGCTTCTAGGCCTGGCGTTACCCCTTTAAAGGTAGTATTGCTATGGATGATTTTTGTTGGGTCTATCCCCATTTTGCGGACTGTGTCCTGATATATCAGGTTTAAACTACTGCAGCCGACCATCAGGACTCGTGTGAAGTGGTATCCGTCAATTATCGAGTCTAACACCAAGGCAGCCTATCCTACATGCCGGATACTTGCCGAGTAATCCCGATGGTCAAAGGTGATCGGTTCGGACGACCAGTGGCATAAATCCACGGTGATAGGCCCTGGGGCATGTGTCTCTAGGGTGCCGCTTTGTTTGTCCCCTTTGTCAGGTGTAACACGTTTACTGTTTTGACATCTGGTGGGAATTTCTTCTGTTCCCCAATGCTTTGCTTGCGAGGCTCATCCTCGTCTTCGCTTGGCGTATCCTGCCCCTTGTGTTCGGCGTTGAGCTTGCTGGACTGCTTGAAGACCCAACATTCTCTATGGGTATGATTTGCAGGTTTATCAGGGGTGCTTTGGATCCGACATGTTTTGTCCAAAATCTTGTTTAGGCTGGACAGTTCGCCTCTGTTGCCTTTGGAGGGCAACTTTTGCTGACCTGGCCGAGAGTTCTGAATCCGTCGTTTACCGCCGTGCTCTTCGGGCTGTCTTCTTTATTCCGGCACTTGTTTTTGCTACGTCGTGGCTTCCCGTTTCCGTCCCTGACTTCGGATGTGCTTGGGTCGCTGGTGCTACGTCGGGCTAACCAGTTGTCCTCGCCCGCGCAAAAGCGGGTCATGAGGCTTGTTAATGCTGCCATTGTTCTTGGCTTTTCTTGGCCAAGGTGTCTGCCAAGCCATTCGTCCCGAACGCTGTGCTTGAAAGCTGCTAAGGCTTTGGCGTCCGGACAGTCGACTATTTGGTTCTTTTTAGTGAGAAACATGTTCCAAAGCTTTCGGGCTGACTCTCTGGGCTGTTGAGTTATATGACTTAAATCATCTGCATCCGGTGGTCGGACATAGGTCCCTTGAAAATTGCCCGAAAAGCATCCTCAAGCTCTTCCCAGCTTCCAATGGAGTTTTCGGGGAGGCTTTTAAGCAGTGCCGAGCTGGCCCTTTGAGCTTGAGGGGTAAGTACTTGATGGCATGGAGATCGTCTCCTCGAGCCATGTGGATATGGAGGATGTAGTCCATATCCAGACCCCAGGGTCTGTCGTTCCGTCGTACACCTCTATGTTTACGGGTTTGAATCCCTCTAGAAATTCATGGTCCAGAACCTCATCGATGAAACATAGGGGGTGCGCGGCACCCCTGTATTTGGGTGTACTGTGGTCTTCGGATTTTTGTTGTGTTGCATTGCGTGTTGGAGCGCGCTTGCTTGGCCCGTAGATGGATCTGGTTCGCCGTCCTTTTGATGCGAGCCCTCACGTGGATCACATACTGGCTTGTGTGCGGCGTCATTTGCGGCTCTATGTTGGCCACAAGGTCGTCTATCCGACCAGATGGCTATTTTGTTTTTTGATTGCAGGGGATTTAAGGCCTCCTCATCGAATTCAGGTAGCAGCTTTTGCTTCGGGTAGCTCTTTGTGTGGCGACTACCGCCATATGTTGCTGCAGTGTTGAGTACTTCGCTCCATCTGATTCTGAGTGTGTCTTGTGCAGCCCTGAGCCTTTGCTTCTGCTTTTTCAGACTCCTAGCAGTGGCAACAAGCCTTTGATGGGTATTCTATTGCTCCGGGTGCCTTTGATGTCATCTGCACTGTTATCTTCGCCGGAGTCGGGTTGATCGGTTTGATTCTCCGTGTTGCCGTGGTCGAACGGTGGTTCAATGCCTTGTTTGTCGTCCGCTGGCTCACCCTGCTCTATCGCTGGGTCTATATGATCATTGTTTCTGCCGAGGCGGGATTTGGAGCGACGCTTACGCCACAACTTTTACTGCTTCTCGAGGGAACGATCCTTCGCTGTGTCCTTCCGTTCCTCGTCGTCATTTTCTTTGGGTGTCTCCACCATGTATACATCATATGATGGAGTGGGCGTCTAGTTGTGCATCGTACGGTGACGGCACAGTGGATCTCTCAATGAACTCCCACAGGGCAGTGGCTCCTGTTCGTCTCCTGCATCAACGTCCATACCGTCGATGTCTTCGGAGTCGAAGTCGAGCATGTTGATCAAATCGTCGACAATGGCTACTAAGTGGGTGGTGGGTGGGCGGCGAATTTCTTCGTCATCCGCATCCCAATCCTGCCGGACAAAGTTCGTCCAGGACTCTCCTGACAAGGAGAGAGACCTTAATGAGTTCAGTATGTCACCAAAGGGCGAGTGCAGAAAGATATCCGCGGAGGTGAACTCCATGATCGGTGCCCAGTCGGATTCGATAGGCATGGGTGCAGGCGGTTCGGAGTCCGTGGCTGGGAAGAATCCAGCAGTTCAGCGTCACGGCTCCCGTGAAGGGTAAGGTCGATACTCGGCTCGATCGCCGCTGAGAATGCGGCCTCCGTGGCGTGGTCTATCCACCCGTCCATGGATGGCGCAATTGGCTTCGAATTGAGGGTCGGAGTGGTTGCCGGTGGGATCTCCTGAACACCGTCCGATGGTAGAGCTAAATCATGCTCATCGTGACCGTGCGGCGCACTCAGCAGGGGCTTGAATTTGTCGAAGATCAAGTCTTCGCGGATGTCGGCCGTGTATTTTAAGCTTCCAAACCTGACATGGTGGCCAGGGGCGTAACTCTCGATCTACTCCAGATGGCCAAGCGAGTTGGCCCGCAGTGCGAAGCCGCCGAATACAAAGATCTGTCCAGGGAGAAAAGTCTCACCCTGGACTGCATCGCTATCGATGATTGAAGGAGCCATCAAGCCTAATTAGGACGACACAGAGGAACTCTCAGTGAAAGCACCAATGTCGGTGTCAAAACCGGCGGATCTCGTGTTGGGGGTCCCAAACTTTGTGTCTAAGGCGGATGGTAACAGGAGGCAGGGGACACGATGTTTACCCAGGTTCGGGCCCTCTTGATGGAGGTAATACCCTACATCCTACTTGATTGTTCTTGATAATATGAGTAGTACAAGAGTTGATCTACCATGAGATCGAAGAGGCTAAACCCTAAAAGCTAGCCTATGGTATGATTGTTGTTGTTCGTTCTACGAACTAAACCCTCCGGTTTATATAGACATCAGAGGGGGCTAGGGTTACACAGAGTCGGTTACAATGAAGGAGATCTACATATCCGTATTGCCAAGCTTGCCTTCGACGCCAAGGAGAGTCCCATCCAGACACGGGACGAAGTCTTCAATCTTGTATCTTCATAGTCCAATAGTCCGGCCAAAGGATATAATCCGGCTGTCCGGATACCCCCTAATCCAGGACTCCCTCACAATGATTTCTTAAGTATTTCAAATGCTTCTACGCAATCATCATCAAAGACAAAAGGAATATCTTTTTGTAATAGATTAGTCAGAGGCCGAGAAATTTTTGAGAAGTCCTTAATGAACCTCCTATAAAAACTGGCGTGACCGAGGAAGCTTCTTATACCTTTAATGTCCTTGGGACATGGCATCTTTTCAATAGCATCAACTTTAGCTTTGTCAACTTCAATACCTCTTTCAGAAATTTTATGTCCCAAGACAATACCTTCATTAACCATAAAGTGGCATTTCTCCCAATTCAAGACAAGATTAGTTTCTTCACATCTCTGCAAAACTCGATCAAGGTTGCTTAAGCAATCATCAAAAGAGGATCCATAAACGGCGAAATCGTCCATGGAAACATCACATATCTTTTCACAAAAGTCAGAGAATATAGCCATCATGCATCTTTGAAAGGTAGCAGGTGCATTACATAAACCAAAAGGCATACGTCTATAAGCAAAAGTACCGAAAGGGAAAGTAAAAGTGTTCTTTGATTGATCATCAGCTGACACAGGTATTTGAGAGATGCCAGAGTAACCATCTAGAAAGCAAAAATGTGTATGTTTGGATAATCTTTCTAGCATTTGATCAATAAAAGGCAAAGGGTAATGATCTTTTTTAGTAGCCTTATTTAATTTGCGGAAATCAATTACCATCCTATAACCTGTAATAATTCTTTGCGGGATCAATTCATCTTAATCATTACGAATAACATTAATATCTCCCTTCTTAGGGACACAATGGACATGACTTACCCACTGACTATCAGCAACGGGATAAATTATACCTTCCTCAAGGAGCTTTAATATTTCCTTTCTTACCACTTCTTTCATCTTAGGATTCAGCCGTCGTTGATGATCAATAACTGGTTTGGCGTCTTCCTCCAAATTTATTTTGTGTTGACATAGAGTGTGACTAATGCCCTTAAGATCATCAAGAGTATACCCAATAGCAGCACGGTGCTTCTTTAGAGTTTTCAATAATTTCTCTTCCTCTTTCTCTAAAAGGTTAGCACTAATAATAACAAGATATATTTTCTTTCCATCAAGATAAGCATATTTAAGAGTATCAGGTAATGGTCTAAGATCAAATACGGGATCACCCTTGGGTGGAGGAGGATCCCCTAGGATTTCAACAGGCAAGTTGTGTTTCAGAATAGGTCCCTGTTTAAAGAATACGTCATCTATTTCCCTTCTTTCATTCATGAACATATCATTTTAATGGTCTAGCAAATATTGTTCTAATGGATCAGTAGGAGGCATGGCAATAGAAGAAAGACCAATAATTTCATATTTACTAGGCAATTCTTTATCATGGGGTTGTCTACGAAATTTAGCAAAATTAAACTCATGAGACATATCCCCTAAACCAACAGAAACAATATCCTTATTGCAGTCTATCTTAGCATTGACAGTATTCAAGAAGGGTCTACCAGATATAATGGGACAAAAGCTATCTTGTGGGGAACCAAGAACAAGAACATCAGAAGGATATTTACCCTTCCCACACAAGACTTCAACGTCTCTAACAATCCCAATTGGTGAAATAGTATCTCTATTGGCAAGCTTAATGGTAACATCAATATCTTCTATCTCAGCTGGTGCAATATCATGCATAATTTCTTTGTATAAGGAAATAGGTATTGCACTAGCACTAGCACCCATATCACATAAGCCATGATAACAATGATCTCCTATTTTAACAAAAATAACAGGCATACCTATAACAGGTCTATGTTTATCTTTAGCACCAGATTTAGCAATTCTAGCAGTCTCATCACAGAAGTAAATAACCTGCCCATCAATATTATTGACCAAGAGATCTTTAACCATAGCAACATTAGGTTCAACATTAATTTGCTCAGGGGGTTTAGGTGTCTTAATATTACTTTTGTTGACCATAGTTGAAGCTTTAGCATGATTCGTTATTCTAACAGGGAAAGGTGGTTTCTCAACATAAGCAGTAGAAACAATAGGATCATTATAAGTGACAGTCTTTTCTTCAACTTTAATAGGTGCAACTAATTTTAGTTCAATGGGAGGATTATAATTAAACCACTTCTCCTTAGGGAGATCAACATGAGTAGCAAAGGATTCACAGAAAGAAGCTACTATCTCAGAGTCAAGTCCATAATTAGTGCTAAATTAACGGAAAACATCGGTATCCATAAAAGATTTAACACAATCAAACTTAGGTGTTATACTTTACTCTTTACCTTCGCCGAGATCACAATCTTCAGAGTTGCGTTCCATTCTCTCGAATAAATTCCATTTGTATTCAATAGTGTTCATCATAAAGGAACCAATACAAGAAGTATCAAGCATGGAGCGATTGTTGTCAGAAAGCCGAGCATAAATGTTTCGAATAATCATTTCTCTTGAGAGCTCATGATTGGGGCATGAATATAACATTGACTTAAGCCTATACCATGTCAATGCATCTCCCTTCAAAGATAAAGGGAAGACCTTATTCTTGATAACATCATCGGGCATACCTGCAAGCTTAAATAATCCACAAACTTCATCCACATAGATTAAGTGTAAGTCGAGATGCAATGTTCCATCTCCTGCAAAAGGATTAGCTACCAGTTTCTCTATCATACCCGAAGGAATTTCAAAGTAAACATTTTAATTTTCAGTAGGTTGAGTAGGTTGAGGAGCAACTATTTGCTCTACCGGTCGAGGTGAAGATACCCCGAACAAACCCCTCAAAGGATTACTTTCCATAGTAACAAGTGACAGTAAATTTCAGCACACTATATAAATTTTTTCCTTACCAAATTCCACATACCAAAGGCGCTTCACTCCCGGAAAGGGCGCCAGAAAATAGTCTTGATGACCCACAAGTGTAGGGGATCCATCGTAGCTTTTTGATAGGTAAGAGTATCGAACCCAACGAGGAGCAGAAGGAAATGATAGGCAGTTTTCAGTAAGGTGTTCTCTACAAGCACTGAAATTATCGGTAACAGATAGTTTTGTGATAAGGTAATTTGTAACGAGTAGCAAGTAATAAAGGTAAATAAGGTGCAGCAAGATGGCCCAATCCTTTTTGTAGCAAAGGACAAGCCTGGACAAACTCTTATATGAAGTAAAGCGCTCCCGAGGACACATGGGAATTATCGTCAAGCTAGTTTTCATCACGATCATATGATTCGCGTTCGGTACTTCGATAATTTGATATGTGGGTGGACCGGTGCTTGGGTGCTGTACTTACTTGGACAAGCATCCCACTTATGATTAACTCCTATTGAAAGCATCCGATACTACAACAAAAGTATTAAGGTAAACCTAACCATAGCATGAAACATATGGATCCAAATCAGCCCCTTACAAAGCAACGCATAAACTAGGGTTTAAGCTTCTTTCGCTCTAGCAACCCATCATCTACTTATTACTTCCCAATGCCTCCCTCTAGGCCCAAACAATGGTGAAGTGTCATGTAGTCGACGTTCACATGACACCACTAGAGGGATGACAACATACATCTCATCAAAATATCGAACGAATACCAAATTCACATGACTACTAATAGCAAGACTAATCTCATGTCCTCAGGAACAAACGTAACTACTCACAAAGCATATTCATGTTCATAATCAGAGGGGTATTAATATGCATAATGGATCTGAACATATGATCTTCCACCAAGTAAACCAACTAGCATCAACTACAAGGAGTAATCAACACTACTAGTAACCCACAGCTACCAATCTGAGGTTGGGTACAAAGATTGGATACAAGAGATGAACTAGGGTTTGAGAGGAGATGGTGCTGGTGAAGATGTTGATGGAGATTGACCCCCTCCCGATGAGAGGATCGTTGGTGATGACGATGGTGATGATTTCCCCCTCCCGGAGGGAAGTTTCCCCGGCAGAATAGCTCCACCAGAGCCCTAGATTGGTTGCGCAAAGGTTCCGCCTCGTGGCGGCGGAGTTTCTTCCCGAAAGCTTGCTTATGATTTTTTCCTCAACAAAAGACTCCATATAGTAGAAGATGGCCATCGGAGGGCCACGAGGGGGCCCACGAGGTAGGGGGCGCGCCTAGGGGGTAGGGCGCGCCCCCACTCTCGTGCCCAGGGTGTGGCCCCCCTCTGGTATTTCTTGCGCTTAATATTTTTTTATATTCTGAAAAGTGCTCCCGTGGAGTTTCAGGACTTTTGGAGATGTGTAGAATAGGTCTCTAATATTTGCTCCTTTTCCAGCCCAGAATCCCAGCTGTCGGCATTCTCCTTCTTTTGGTAAGCCTTGTAAAATAAGAGATAATAGGCATAAGTATTGTGACATAATGTGTAATAACAGCCCATAATGCAATAAATATCGATATAAAAGCATGATGCAAAATGGACGTATCATCCAACCCGGCTGAGGGTCAGCTCCTGTCCCATCCCAGCCATACTACACTAGTAGAAAACAGGGCTATGGTCCAGGCCGGCTCAGCCCATTAGTCCCGGTTCAGTCTAGAACCGGGACTAATGTGAGCATTGGTCCCGGTTCGTGCAGCTAAGGCATTAGTCCCGGTTCATCTAGACCTTTTGGTCCCGGTTGGTGGGATGAACCGGGACCAATGGGCCTCGCTCCTGGCCCACAACCATTGGTCCCGGTTCGTGCCACAAATCGGGACTAAAGATTAGACCTTTAGTCCCGGTTTGAGGCACGAACCGGGACTAATGGGGATGAGACCTTTAGTCCCGGTTCGTGCCATGAACCGGTACTAAACGTCCCATTTTCAAACTATACCCCCCCCCCCCCCCGTGGATCGCCTTTTCAGTTTTAAAATAAAATAAAAGAAAATGATGGAAATGTCAAAAAAATAAAAGAAAATAAGTTTCACATGTGATATGTGGTCTAGTTGTTGGGAAAATTTACAAATATGAATTTCGACTTTATTTACAAAATCTCTCTGGAGACCGCCTACGGCCTGTTTGCAAATTTCTAGAATCCTCAAATTCCAAAAGAAAAAAAAGTTATGCTCAAATTTCAGTTTTTTTAAATTTTAGTTTTTTTAAATACTTATTCAAGAAGTATTAGTGTTACTAAATAATTATTCAAGAATATTAGTGTTATTAAATAATTATTTCACCTTTTTTGAATTTTGGTCAAATCTGGTCAAACTATGGTCAAACTGTGGTCAAACAATGGTCAAACTACTTATTCAAAAATATTAGTGTTACTAAAAAATTATTGTTTTTTAGAACAATAGTTTTAAACTCAAACAGTGAAATATGTGACTTCATGCTCAAGCTAAATTCCTGAGGGTTAATAGGTTTGACATCTTACTTATTGTCAGGAAAACAACAAGTGCAGACTTGGAAACGAGGGAGAATAGAATCCGGAAGTTAAGCGTGCTCAGGCTGGAGTAGTGAGAGGATGGGTGACCGTTCGGGAAGTGAGATGATTTGGAATGATGAGGGGTGATTAGAGATTAAATTGAGCAGTGATGAGGGGTGATTAGAGATTAGAGGTTAAAATAATTCAGAAATTTGAAAATCAAAAAATCAAAAAAATTCAAAAAAAATTTCAAAAAAAATTTCAAAAAAAATCAGGAAATTTCCTTTAGTACCGGTTGGTGTTACCAACCGGGACTAAAGGTGGACCGGCCACTTGGAGAGCCTTTAGTCCCGGTTCTGGATTGAACTGGGACTAAAGGGTCAGGGCATTAGTACCGACACTTTAGTCCCGGTTCCAGAACCGGGACTAAAGGCCCTTACGAACCGGGACTAAAGGCCCATTTTCTACCAGTGCTATGGGACGAGCCTCCACCAACTGATGACCAAAGCCATAGTACCCCGCCCATACCTCTGGTCAGCCGGGCGAGGCATCAGTGCCCCCACCTACCCGCTGACCAGGGCCGGCGTGGCAACAATGCACCAATCTACACCGATGACGCCAGCAAGCGGCGACTTGACGGAGCACCACTGTAGCCGACTTAACTCGGCCATTCCCTGACGATCGACAAGATGGCCAACAGTGCCCCCATACCCGTTGGGTCCCATGCCCGGTGAACCCTGCGAGGCCTGGTACCCAGCGGGTCCCAGCATCGGGTTCCTGGACAATGACGACCCGGCCCTATGGCCTTGTAACATTACCGTTCTACCCCTGAGGGGTTGACCTATAAAACCACCCCAGGAGCCCTCATGCATACAGGCAGATCATCTCTTTCCACTCGCACAGGCGATCACTCACACACCTAGCTAGCAACACCCGAGGAGAGGGAGATGCCTAAGCCTTGGCCAGCCTTCCTTGTTCCTCCATACAGCTCTAGGAGCAACCCTGAACTCTTACATATAAACCGCACTCGGCAGGACTAGGGGTGTTATCTCTCCGGAGAGCCCCGAAGCTGGGTATGTCTTGCGTCCCGTGCTCGCTCATGCAGACCTCGCCTCTGGAGCCCATCAGTGCCCTCGAGCCTCCTCCTCTCTTTAGCCATCCCTTGGCATCTTCCGTGCTCCCACCACGACAGTTGGCGCCCACCGTGGGGTGATTCGAGGTCCTGACCGGGAGCATGCTTCAGACGGGGCTCCTCTCTGACTCCGATGAGCCCGTCACGCTGGAGGACGACGTCATCGATGCACTCGCAACCTCCTTCGCCGCACTGCACATGTCCGACGTGCCTGTGGCCGACGAGTACCCTAGCGAGGTACTTGACTTTTCCGACTCCCCCCTTTCCCTCGGCGGCGGCGCTCCTACCGGGGCGATCGACCTCTGCATGGAGGTTTTCGTCACCGACACCGGCGCCACTTCCTCGTCCTGCGCGGCGAGGAAGGTGATAACCCACAAGTGTAGGGGATCAATTGTAGCCTCTTTCGATAAGTAAGAGTGTCGAACCCAACGAGGAGCTAAAGGTAGAACAAATATCCCTCATGTTCTATCGACCACCGATACAACTCTACGCATGCTTGATGTTCGCTTTACCTAGAACAAGTATGAAACTAGAAGTACTTTGTAGGTGTTGCGGGGTAGGTTTGCAAGGATATAAAGAGCACGTAAATAAAAACTAGGGGCTGTTTTAGGTAAAGAAGCAATAAAGTTAGTATAGCGAGTGTGGAAAAGTGGTGGTAGGAGTTGCAAAATTGTCCCTAAGCAATTGACTAATTTACTAGACCGATAGCAAGTTTTATGTGGGAGAGGCCACTGCTAGCATGTCAGCCCTGGCTTGGAATTCTATGCACTTATGAGTGGAACTATTAGCAAGCATCCGCAACTACCAATATTCATTAAGGTAAAACCCAACCATAGCATTAAGATATATTGGCCCCCCTTCAATCCTGTATGCATCAATTTCTATGCTAGGTTGAAGCTTCTGTCACTCTTGCCCTCCAATACATAGTCCTATCAACATACTACTAACCCTATGGTGTGATCCACGTGCGCGCTCATATGATGGACACCAAAGGAAAGCAACATAACCACAAGCAAATTAAACCAATCATAGCAATTCACCAATTACCGATAGGACAACGAAAATGTACTCAGACATCATAGGATGGCAACACATCATTGGATAATAATATGAAGCATAAAGCACCATGTTCAAGTAGAGGGTACAACCGGCTGCGGGAGAGTGGACCGCTGTAGATAGATGGGGGAAGGTGATGAAGATGTTGGTGAAGAAGACGTAGGTGTTGGTGTAGATCACCGTCACACGACGATGGCCTCGACGGCATTCCGGCGCCACCGGGAGAGAGGGGAGAGGGCACCCCTTCTTCTTCTTCCTTGACCTGCTCCCTAGATGGGAGAAGGGTTTCCCCTCTGGTCCATGGCCTCCATGGCGGCGGAGGGGCGAGAGCCCCTGCGAGATTGGATCTGTCTCTCTGTCTCTCTCTATTTCTGCGTTCCTGATTCTGCCCTTTCACCGTTTCTTAAATACCCGGAGATCCGTAACTCCGATTGGGCTGAAATTTTAACACGATTTCCATCCGGATATTGGCTTTCTTGTGGCGGAAGAAGGGCACAAACCTCCTTACGGGGTGGCCACGAGGGCCCAGGGAGCTCCTGACCCCCTGGGGCACACCCCCCTTCCTCGTGCCCCCATTGAGCATCGTCTCGCGTTGATTCTTCTTCCCAAAAATCACATATATTCCAAAAAACTCTCCGTCGGTTTTTATCCCGTTTGGACTCTGTTTCATATGGATTTCCTGCGAAACAAAAAACATGCAACAAACAGGAACTTGCACTCGGCATTGAATCAATATGTTAGTCCCAGAAATAGTATAAAAGTTGCCAAAAGTATATGAAAGTTATATAATATTGGCATGGAACAATCAAAAATTATAGATACGATGGAGACGTATCAGAAGGCCGCCGAAGCCAGGATCGCAGTGGAGCGGGCCAGCCCGCCCGACCCGCTGCGCGCCACGATGCAGAGCCTTCGCATCCCCATTGGCACCGACATCAATGCCTCCGACATTGCCGAGGCCCAGACTCGCCTCGACGAGGACCGCCAGCACCTATTGGACCTCACCGAGACACTCGCTGCCACGCAGCACCGCCTCGACTCCGCTCAGCTGGAGCGCAACACCGCCTAATGCATCACGCCAGACGCGCCTGAGCCAAGCCGGGTCGCTGACGTGCGGGCCCGGGGCGGCGCGATCGGATGCGCCTTCGGCGTTGTCCCTCCGTCTATGAGACTCCCGTGAAGAACATGCATGATACCCAGGCAGCCGCGGTCGGCCTGGACCAGCTCGCAAGCGAAGAGCTGTAGGACCGCCTCAAGAGGGTGAATGACCTCCTCGGTGCGGCCAACGCGTACCAGGACTGCCTCAACCAGCTCGCCAAGCCAGCCGGATCCGGCTCTGCTCGCGTCGCTGGACCCGGCGACTTCCAGCACACGGCATCCTCGCCACCTGACGAGGCGCACTCCGGTCGCAACCGAACCCGGCGCAACCCCGCCCCGACGACCGCCGGTGGCTTGGGCGACGAGCCGGCCTCAGAGGCCCGACGCCGACTCGACCCTATGCCCCTACCCAGCCGACGCCCGACCGGAGGCGACCCGGCCCCCCGCGGCGCGGTCACCGACCGGCTGGGTCCACGCGCCATCGATGACACCGACGCACGTCACCGCCTCGACCGACTCACCCTCTCTCAAGAGCTGGAGGAGACCGGCCCCGTCGGACCGGTGTGCTTCAGGCCACGCATCGGGGTGAGCCCTTTACCAAAGAGTTCACACTGCCCCGCGACACCCCCAAGTACAAGGGCACCGTGAAGCCGGAGGATTGGCTCACCGACTACACCACAGCCATCAGAATCACCGGCGGCAACCGCTGCCTCGCCGTGCGCTACGCGCCTCTCATGCTCCAGGGGTCGGCCCGCACCTGGTTGAACAGTCTGTCGGAGGGCAGCATCAACGTGTGGGTAGACTTTGAGCAAGCCTTTGTGCGCAACTTCACCGGCACGTACAAGCGACCCGGCCGCCCCAGTCAACTCGCCATGTGCGTGCAAGGGCCAGCGGAGACCAGCCGTGAGTACCTCGCACGCTGGACCGAGCTCTGGAATAGCTGCGAGGGCGTCCACGAAGTCCAAGCAATCCAATACTTCGTCAATGGGTGCTGGGACGGCACCCTCCTCAAGCACAAGCTCTTGCGCTCCGAGCCGGCCACCATGGCCGCGCTCATGGTGACGGCGGACAAATATGCCAACGCCGACTCCGCCATGAAGATCCAGGTGGCGCTAGACGAAGCCGACAAAGCTAAGCCCCCCCCCCCCCGAAGCCGGCTGACGAAGGCAGCCGGCAACAGAACAACCAGCAAAACAACAAGCGCAAGGTCGATCAGCCGGCCCAGTGCTACGACAACCGGCTTGTCGCGGCCGCCAAGCGGGCGCCCGCGGCCGACCCGACCGCCAAGCGCTGACAGACCAGCAAGACGATGTGGCAACCCGCCATGAGTTTCGAGGAGATGCTCAATGCTCCCTGCAAGCACCACAGCGGCGCAAGGCCATCCACGCACATGCTTCGATAGTGTGCCATCACCGAGCGCATCATTAGTGGTGACGTCCCGCCGCCTCCTCCGCCCGCGGCTCCAAGAGCGGGGCAGCCGCCTCTGCCTTCACCGCCACCGCCAGCTGGCGGTGCGATGCGCGACGACGCCTACCCGGCCCAGAACGCGACCTACGTCGTCTTCACCAGACTCGGCGAAGACAAGCACAGCGAGCGCCTCCTTCGGCAGGAGGTGAACACCGTCATCCCGGCCAAGACGGAATACATGCACTGGTCGGAGCGCCTGGTCACCTAGACTCGGGAGGACCACCAGGCCGTCATGCCGAACCCAGGTGGTTACGCCCTCGTCCTCGACCCCACCATCGTCGTGCCTCGGCACACGTGCAAGTTTTCCTGTGTTCTCATCGACGGCGGCAGCAGCATCAACATCCTATACCGCGACACCATGACCAAGCTCGGCCTCGAGGCCAAGGACCTGGACCCGACCCGGACGGTCTTCCACGACATCGTTCCCGGCCTCTCCTTCTCCCCGATCGGCCGGATCCAGCTCGATGTCCTATTCGGTGACAATAGCCACTACCGACGCGAGCCGGTCTGGTTTGAGGTGGTGGACCTGTCCAGCGCGTATCATGCGCTGCTCGGTCGGCCAGTGCTCGCCGAATTCATGGCGGTTCCCCACTACGCCTACCTGAAGATAAAGTTGCAGGTCCGAAGGGCCTCATCACCATCACCGGCGACTACCGCAAGTCCATAGAGTGCGCCCGGGATGGTGCCAAGCTGGCCGAGTGACTGGTCGTAGCCGAGGAGCGGCGGCAGCTCGACTGGATCATTGCCTTGGCCTAAGAACCGTCGGCCGCCCCAGTCCCGGCAGAGGACCCGGCCGACGAGGCCTCATTCAAGCCCTCTAAGGAGACCAAAAAAGTGAAGCTGAACCCGGAGGACCCCAGTTGCAGCAAGCATGTTGTCATGGGCACCCGCCTCGACAGCAAATAGGAAGGCGAGCTCGTCGACTTCCTCCGTGAGAATCGGGATATTTTCGCATGGACCCCAAAGGATATGTTGGGTATCCCGAGGAAGTAAGCCGAGCACAAACTCCATGTCCGCAAGGATGCCAAGCTTGTCCGTCAACCCCTGCAACGTTTTTTCCGAAGAGAAGAAAAGGACCATCGGTGAAGAGGTCGCCAAGCTTTTGGCGGCCGGCTTCATCATGGAAGTGTTCCACCCCGAGTGGCTGGCCAACCCAGTCCTCGTCCTGAAGAAGAACAAGACCTGGCGCATGTGTATCGACTACACCAGCCTGAACAAGGCCTTCCCCAAAGACCCGTTCGCCCTCCCGCGGATCGACCAAGTCATTGACTCCACTGCCGGGTGTGAGCTCCTGTCCTTCCTGGATGTTTACTCGGGCTATCATCAGATCAAGCTGGACCCGGCCGACGCTCTGAAGACGTCCTTCATCAGGCCCTTTGGGGCGTATTGCTACATCACCATGTCGTTCGGCTTCAAGAACACCGGCGCCACCTTCCAGCGCTGCCTGCAGAAGTGTCTGCTGCCGCACCTCGGCCGCAATATCCACGTCTACGTGGACGACATCGTGGTGAAGACCAAGCAGCACCTCATGCTCCTCGACGACCTAAAGGAGACCTTCGCCAACCTGCGCGAGTACAAGGTCAAGCTCAACCCGGAAAAGTGTGTTTTTGGCGTCCCGGCCGGAAAGCTACTTGGCTTCCTCGTCTCGGAGCGCGGCATTGAGGCGAACCCGGAGAAAATCAAGGCCATATGCACAAACCGGCCCGGCTGCGCGATGTCCAGAAGTTCACCAGCTGCTAGGCCTCGGTCAGTTGGTTTCTCAACCGGCTGGGTGAGAGGGCCTTGCCCCTATATCAGCTGATGAAGAAGACGACGCCATTCGAATGGAACGACCAGGCGGATGAGGCTTTCTGGGATCTCAAGCGCATGCTCTCCACTTCACCAGTCCTGGCCGCACCAGCCGAGAAGGAGCAGTTGTTGCTCTATATCGCCGCAACCTTGTGGTCGGTCAGCATGATGATGGTGGTCGAGCGACCAGAGAAGGACAAGGTCCAAGCCGTCCAGCGTCCTGGCTACTACCTGAGCGAGGTGCTCTCCGCCTTGAAGCAGAACTGCCCGCACTACCAGAAGATGTGTTATGGCGTGTACTTCACCGCCAAGAAACTGAAGCAGTACTTCCAAGAGCACGTCATTACCATGGTCAGCACGGCCCATCTCGGCGAAATCATCGGGTGCCGGGATGCCTCTGGCTGGGTCGCTAGGTGGGCGCTCGAGCTAGTCGGCCACACCATCCTCTACGATCCCCGCACTACGATCAAGTCCCATGCTTTGGCCGACTTCCTCGTCGACTGGACCGAGACCCAGTACCTGCCGCAGCCACCGGATTCAACGCACTGGCGCATGCACTTCGATGGCTCGAAGATGCGACTCGGCCTAGGGGCCAGCATCATGCTGTGCTTCCCCAAGGGCGACCAGCTCAAGTACGCACTGCAGATCCACTTCGCCGCCTCCAACAACATCGCCGAATACGAAGCCCTTGTGCACAGCCTCCGGCTTGCCAAGGAACTCGACATCTGGCACATCCTGTGCTACGGCGACTTGGACCTGGTGGTGCAGCAGTGCTCCGGCGAGTGGGACGCCCACGACTCCAACATGGCAAGCTACCGTTTCCTCATACAGAAGCTTCCAGATTCTTCGTGGGCTATGAGTTTGTCCACGTCCCGCACGCAGAGAATGAGGCAGCCGACACGCTCGCCAAGATCGCCTAGTCTCGGCAGTCCATTCCGTCCTGTGCCTCCCTTGAGCATCTGCACAAGCCGTCCGTCAAGCCATCTCCGGACTCCGAGTCTATCCACGTCCCAGCCGACCCGGCCACGCCTCAACCCGGTCCGGGGGCTGCTCCACCCGATCGGGCCGCGCCTCAACCCGGCCCGGGGACTGCTCCACCCGACCCGGGAACTGTCGAACCCGGCTCAGGGATAGCCAAACCCGACCCGGGGGCTGCTCAACCCGGCTCGGGGACTGCCACCCAGAACCTGAAATAGTGGTCGTCTTCGACGTGGTGACGGCGCCATCCTTGGCCCTGCCCATCACAGAGTTCCTGGAGAACGGGGTCCTCCCCATGGACGAGACCGAAGCTCGACAAGTGCAGCCCCGAGCATCCGCCTACAACATCATCAACAATGAGCTCATCAAGCGCAGCTCCACCAGCCTATTCCAACGCTGCGTCGAGCAAGACAAGGGCATTGATATCCTCCTCGACATACACCAGGGAAAGTGCGGGCACCATGCTGCCTCGTGGTCCCTGGTGGCCAAGGCTTTCTGCCATGGTTTCTACTGGCCCATGGCCCTCGAAGACGCAGAGTCGCTCGTCCTCAAGTGCGAGGGATGCCAGTGCTTCAGCAAGCGCAGCCACCAGCCGGTGTCGGCACTCCGGACCATCCCGATCGCCTGGCCCTTCGCGGTCTGGGGACTCGACATGGTGGGGCCCTTCAAGACCGCTCAAGGCAGCATGACGCATTTGCTGGTAGCGGTGGACAAGTTCACCAAATGGATCAAAGCAAGGCCAATCAAGAAGCTGGACGGGCCAACGGCCATTCGATTCGTCAAGGACATCGCGATGCGCTATGACATGCCGAACATCATCATCACAGACAAAGGCACCAACTTCGTCAAGGGCGTGCTCGCGCAGTACTGCTCCGTCTCCGGCACCCGCCTCGGCCTGGCTTCTGCTGCACACCCGCAGTCCAACGGCCAGGTCGAATGGGCCAACAGCCTCATCCTATCTGGCATCAAGCCGCTACTCATCGAGTCGCTCATCCATTCGCCCAGCAACTGGCTCGACGAGTTGCCGGTCGTCCTCTGGAGTCTCCGCACCACGCCAAACCGTTCGACCGGGTTCACCCCATTCTTCCTCGTCTACGGTGCAGAAGCCATCTTATATTTACTAATTGGAGGCACCATACGAGGCATCACGTTAATCCTTAAAAAGTATGTTTATTGTCCATTGGATCTACATATTAGTTATTAACCACCGTCAGATGAAGTAACCAGGAGTCCATGCATATTGTGTTGGAGAACGTAGCAGAAATTCAAAATTTTCCTACGTGTCACCAAGATCTATCTATGGAGAAACCAGCAACGGGGGGAAGGAGAGTGCATCTACATACCCTTGTAGATCGCTAAGCGGAAGCGTTCAAGAGAACGGGGTTGAAGGAGTCGTACTCGTCGTGATCCAAATCACCGGAGATCCTAGTGCCGAACGGACGGCACCTCCGCGTTCAATACACGTATAGCCCGGTGACGTCTCCCATGCCTTGATCCAGCAAGGAGAGACGGAGAGGTTGAGGAAGACTCCATCCAGCAGCAGCACAACGGCGTGGTGGTGGTGGAGGAGCGTGGTGATCCAGCAGGGCTTCGCCAAGCACAATGAGATATGAGGAGAAAGAGAGGGGTAGGGCTGCGCCAACAGGGAGAGCAAATCGTATGTTGGGCAGCCCCCATACCTCAAGTATATATAGGGGAGAGGGAGGGGTGCGCCCCACCTAGGGTTCCACCCTAGGGGCGGCGGCAGCCCCAATCCCATCTAGGGTGGTGGCCAAGTGGAGGGGGAGAGGGAGGCGCACCAGGCATGGGCCCTAAGGCCCATCTGCCCTTAGGGTTTGCCCCCTTTCCTCCCCTTAGGCACCTTGGGCCCTTGTGGGGGGGCACACCAGCCTACCTGGGGCTGGTCCCCTCCCACACTTGGCCCATGCAGCCCTCCGGGGCTTGTGGCCCCACTTGGTGGACCCCCAGGACCCTCCCGGTGGTCCCGGTACGTTACCGATAAAACCCGAAACTTTTCCGGTGACCAAAACAGGACTTCCCATATATAAATCTTTACCTCCGGACCATTCCGGAACTCCTCGTGACGTCCGGGATCTCATCCGGGACTCCGAACAACATTTGGTAACCACGTATATCTATTCCTTATAACCCTAGCGTCATCGAACCTTAAGTGTGTAGACCCTATGGGTTCGGGAACCATGCAGACATGACCGAGACGTTCTCCGGTCAATAACCAACAATGGGATCTGGATACCCATGTTGGTTCCCATATGTTCCACGATGATCTCATCGGATGAGCCACGATGTCGAGGATTCGATCAATCACGTATACAATTCCCTTTGTCTAGCGGTATTGTACTTGCCCTAGATTCGATCGTCGGTATCCCGTTACCTTGTTCAATCTCGTTACCGGCAAGTCTCTTTACTCGTTCCGTAACACATCATCCCGTGATCAACTCCTTGATCACATTGTGCACATTATGATGATGTCCTACCAAGTGGGCCCAGAGATACCTCTCCGTCACACGGAGTGACAAATCCCAGTCTCGATTCGTGCCAACCCAACAGACACTTTCGGAGATACCCGTAGTGCACCTTTATAGCCACCCAGTTATGTTGTGACGTTTGGCACACCCAAAGTATTCCTACGGTATCCGGGAGTTGCACAATCTCATGGTCTAAGGAAATGATACTTGACATTAGAAAAGCTTTAGCATGCGAACTACACGATCTTGTGCTATGCTTAGGATTGGGTCTTGTCCATCACATCATTCTTCTAATGATGTGATCCCGTTATCAATGACATCCAATGTCCATGGTCAGGAAACCGCAACCATCTATTGATCAACGAGCTAGTCAACTAGAGGCTTACTAGGGACATGGTGTTGTCTATGTATCCACACATGTATCTGAGTTTCCTATCAATACAATTCTAGCATGGATAATAAACGATTATCATGAACAAGGAAATATAATAATAACTAATTTATTATTGACTCTAGGGCATATTTCCAACAGTCTCCCACTTGCACTAGAGTCAATAATCCAGTTCACATCGCTATGTGATTAACACTCAAGGAGTTCTGGGTTTGATCATGTTATGCTTGTGAGAAATGTTATAGTCAATGGGTCTGAACCTTTCAGATCCGTATGTGCTTTACAAATCTCTATGTCATCTCCTAGATGCAGCTACCACGTTCTATTTGGAGCTATTCCAAATAACTGTTCTACTATACGAATCCAGTTTACTACTCAGAATAATCTGGATTAGTGTCAAAGTTTGCATCGGCGTAACCCTTTACGACGAACTCTTTTACCACCTCCATAATCGAGAAAATTCCTTAGTCCACTAGTTACTAAGGATAACTTTGACCGCTGTCTTGTGATCCATTCTTGGATCACTCTTGTACCCCTTGACTGACTCATGGCAAGGCACACTTCAGGTGCGGTACACAGCATAGCATACTGTAGAGCCTGCGTCTAAAGCATAGGGGACGACCTTCGTCCTTTTTCTCTATTCTGGCGCGGTCAGGTTTCGAGTCTTACTAAATGTTCACACCTTATAACACAGCCAAGAACTCGTTCTTTGCCGATCCATTTTGAACTCCTTCAAAATCTTGTCACGGTATGTATTCATTTGAAAGTACTATTAAGCGTTTTGATCTATCCTTATAGATCTTAATGCTCAATACTCAAGTAGCCTAATCCAGGTTTTCCATTGAAAAACAATTTTCAAATAACTCTGCATGCTTTCCAGAAATTCTACATCATTTCCGATCAACAATATGTTAACAACATATACTCATCGGAAATTCTATAGTGCTCCCACTCACTTCTTTGGAAATACAAGTTTCTCATAAACTTTGTATAAACCCAAAATCTTTGATCATCTCATCAAAGCATACGTTCCAACTCCGAGATGCTTACTCCAGTCCTTACAAGGATTGCTGGAGCTTTGCATACTTATTAGCATCTTTCAGGATTGACAAAACCTTCCGGTTGTATCACATACAACCTTTCCTCAAGAAAATCGTCAAGGAAACAATGTTTTAACATCCTATATGCAAGATTTCATAAATAATGCAGTAATCGCTAATATAATTCCAACAGACTCTTAGCATCGCTATGAGTGAGAAAGTCTCATCGTAGTCAACCCCTTGAACTTGTCGGAAAACATCTTAACGACAAGTCGAGCTTTCTAAATGGTGATACTTACCATCATTGTCCGTCTTCCTTTTAAAATCCATATGTACCTAACAGCCTTACGACATCAAGTAGTTCTTCCAAAGTCTACACTTTGTTTTCATATATGGATCCTCTCTCGGATTATATGGCCTCAAGCCATTTTGGAATCCAGGCCCACCATCGCTTCTCCATAGCTCGTAGGTTCATTGTTGTCTAGCAACATGACTTCTAAGACAGGATTACGTACCACTCTGAAGTAGTACGCATCCTTGTCATCCCAGAAGGTTTGGTAGTGACTTGATCTGAAGTTTCATGATCACTATCATAAGCTTCCACTTCAATTGGTGTAGGTGCCACAGGAACAACTCCCTGTGCCCTGCCACACACTAGTTGAAGAGACGGTTCAATAACCTCATCAAGTCTCCACCATCCTCCCACTCAATTCTTTCGAGAGAAACTTTTCCTCAAGAAAGGACCCGATTCTAGAAACAATCCCTTATTGCTTTCGGATCTGAGACAGGAGGTATACCCAACTGTTTTGGGTGTCCTATGAAGATGCATTTATCCGCTTTGGGTTCGAGCTTATCGGCCTGAAACTTTTTCACATAAGCGTCGCAGCCCCAAACTTTTACGAAATGACAGCTTAGGTTTCTCTAAACCATAGTTCATACGGTGTCATCTCATCGGAATTACGTGGTGCCCTATTTAAAGTGAATGTGGTTGTCTCTAATGCCTAACCCATAAACTATTATGGTAATTCGATAAGAGACATCATGGTATGCATCATATCCAATAGGGTGCCGTTATGATGTTCGGACACACCATCACACTATGGTGTTCCAGGTTGTATTAGTTTTGAAACAATTTCCACAATGTCTTAATTCTGTGCCAAACTCGTAATTCAGATATTCATCTCTATGATCATATCATAGATATTTTATCCTCTTGTCACGACGATCTTTCAACTTCACCCTGAAATTACTTGAACCTTTCAATAATTCATACTCGTGATTATCAAGTAAATATACTCAACATCTACTCAAATCATCTGTGAAGTAAGAACATAACGATATCCACTACATGCCTCAGCACTCATTGGACTGCACACATCAAAATGTATTACTTCCAACAAATTGCTTTCTAGTTCCATTTTACTGAAAACGAGGCTTTCAGTCATCTTGCCCATGTGGTATGATTTGCATGTCTCAAGTGATTCAAAATCAAGTGAGTCCAAACGGCCCATTTGCATGGAGTTTCTTCATGCATATACACCAATAGACATGGTTCGCATGTCTCAAACTTTTCAAAAACGAGTGAGCCCAAAGATCCATCAACATGGAGCTTCTTCATGCGTTTTATACCGATATGACTTACGTGGCAGTGCCACAAGTAGGTGGTACTATCATTACTATCTTATATCTTTTGGCATGAACATGTGTATCACTACGATCGAGATTCAATAAACCATTCATTTTAGGTGCAAGACCATTGAAGGTATTATTCAAATAAACAGAGTAACCATTATTCTCCTTAAATGAATAACCGTATTGCAATAGACATAATCCAATCATGTCTATGCTCAACACAAACACCAATCTCGATGGTAGAGGGAGCATGCGATGCTTGATCACATCAAGCTTGGAAAAACTTCCAACACATATCGCCAGCTCACCTTTAGCCAGTCTCCGTTTACTCCGCAGCCTTTTATTTCGAGTTTACTAACACTTAGCAACCGAACCGGTATCTAATACCATGGTGCTACTAGGAAAGTGCACATTATCACAATGTATATCCAATATACTTCTATCGACCTTGCCAGCCTTCTCATCTACCAAGTATCTAGGGTAATTCTGCTCCAGTGGCTGTTCCTCTTATTACAGAAGCACTTAGTCTCGGGTTTGGGTTCAACCTTGGGTTTCTTCACTAGAGCAGCAGCTGATTTGACGTTTCATGAAGTATCCCTTTTTGCCCTTGCCCTTCTTGAAACTAGTGGTTTCACCAACCATCAATAATTGATGTTCCTTCTTGATTTCTACTTTTGTGGTGTCAAACACCGCGAATATCTCAAGGATCATCATATATGTCCCTGATATATTATAGTTCATCATGAAGCTCTAGCAGCTTGGTGGTAATGACTTCGGAGAAACATCACTATCTCATCTGGAAGATCAACTCCCACTCGGTTCAAATGATTGTTGTACTCAGACAATCTGAGCACAAGCTCAACAATTGAGCTTTTCTCCCTTAGTTTGCAGGCTAAGAAAATCGTCGGAGGTCTTATACCTCTTGATGTGGGCACGAGCCTGAAATCCCAATTTCAACCCTCGAAACATCTCATATGTTCCGCGTCGTTTTGAAATCGTCTATGGTGCCTCAACTCTAAACCGTTTAACTGAACTATCACGTAGTTATCAAAACATGTATGTTAGATGTTCGCAACACCCACAGACGATGTTCAAGGTTCATCACACTGAGCGGTGCATTAAGGACATAAGCCTTCTACGAAGCAACGAGGACAATCCTCAGTTTACGGACCTAGTCCGCATAATTGCTACTATCATCTTTCAACTAAATTTTCTCTAGGAACATATCTAAACAGTAGAACTGAAGCGCGAGCTACGACATAATTTGCGAAGACCTTTTGACTATGTTCAGGATAATTAAGTTCATCTTATGAACTCCCACTCAGATAGACATCCCTCTAGTCATCTAAGTGATTACATGATACGAGTCAACTAGGCCGTGTCCGATCATCACGTGAGACGGACTAGTCATCATCGATGAACATCTTCATGTTGATCATATCTACCATACGACTCATGCTCGACCTTTCGGTCTCTTGTGTTCCGAGGCCATGTCTGTACATGCTAGGCTCGTCAAGTCAACCTAAGTGTTTCGCGTGTGTAAATCTGTCTTACACCCGTTGTATGTGAACGTTAGAATCTATCACACCCGATCATCACGTGGTGCTTCGAAACGACGAACTTTCGCAACGGTGCACAGTTAGGGGGAACACTTTCTTGAAATTTTAATGAGGGATCATCTTATTTACTACCGTTGTTCTAAGCAAATAAGATGCATAAACATGATAAAGATCACATGCAATCAAAAAGTGACATGATATGGCCAATATCATTTTGCTCCTTTTGATCTCCATCTTCGGGGCTCCATGATCATCATCGTCACCGGCATGACACCATGATCTCCATCATCGTGTCTCCATGAAGTTGTCTCGCCAACTTATTACATCTACTACTATGGCTACCGGTTAGCCATAAAGTAAAGTAATTACATGGCGTTGTTCAATGACACACAGGTCATATAATAAATAAAGACAACTCCTATGGCTCCTGCCGGTTGTCATACTCATCGACATGCAAGTCGTGATTCCTATTACAAGAACATGATCAATCTCATACATCATATATCATTCATCACATTCTTCTTGGCCATATGACATCACTTAGCATACCCTGCAAAAACAAGTTAGCCGTCCTCTAATTGTTGTTTGCATGTTTTACGTGGCTGCTATGGGTTTCTAGCAAGAACGTTTCTTACCTACGCAAAACCACAACGTGATATGCCAATTGCTATTTACCCTTCATAAGGACCCTTTTCATCGAATCCGTTCCGACTAAAGTGGGAGAGACTGGCACCCGCTAGCCACCTTATGCAACTAGTGCATGTCAGTCGGTGGAACCTGTCTCACGTAAGAGTACGTGTAAGGTCGGTCCGGGCCGCTTCATCCCACAATACCGTCGAAACAAGATTGGACTAGTAACGGTAAGCATATTGAACAAAATCAACGCCCACAACTACTTTGTGTTCTACTCGTGCATAGAATCTACGCAATAGACCTAGCTCTGATACCACTGTTGGAGAACATAGCAGAAATTCAAAATTTTCCTACGTGTCACCAAGATCTATCTATGGAGAAACCAGCAACGAGGGGAAGGAGAGTGCATCTACATACCCTTGTAGATCGCTAAGCGGAAGCGTTCAAGAGAACGGGGTTGAAGGAGTCGTACTCGTCGTGATCCAAATCACCGGAGATCCTAGTGCCGAACGGACGGCACCTCCGCGTTCAACACATGTACATCCCGGTGACGTCTCCCATGCCTTGATCCAGCAAGGAGAGACGGAGAGGTTGAGGAAGACTCCATCTAGCAGCAGCACAACAGCGTGGTGGTGGTGGAGGAGCGTGGTGATCCAGCAGGGCTTCGCCAAGCACCGCGAGATATGAGGAGAAAGAGAGGGGTAGGGCTGCGCCAACAGGGAGAGCAAATCGTATGTTGGGCAGCCCCCATACCTCAAGTATATATAGGGGAGAGGGAGGGGTGCGCCCCACCTAGGGTTCCACCCTAGGGGCGGCGGCCAGCCCCAATCCCATCTAGGGTGGCGGCCAAGTGGAGGGGGAGAGGGAGGCGCACCAGGCATGGGCCCTAAGGCCCATCTGCCCTTAGGGTTTGCCCCCTTTCCTCCCCTTAGGCACCTTGGGCCCTTGTGGGGGGGCGCACCAGCCTACCTAGGGCTGGTCCCCTCCCACACTTGGCCCATGCAGCCCTCCGGGGCTTGTGGCCCCACTTGGTGGACCCCCAGGACCCTCCCGGTGGTCCCGGTACGTTACCGATAAAACCCGAAACTTTTCCGGTGACCAAAACAGGACTTCCCATATATAAATCTTTACCTCCGGACCATTCCGGAACTCCTCGTGACGTTCGGGATCTCATCCGGGACTCCGAACAACATTCGGTAACCACGTATATCTATTCCTTATAACCCTAGCGTCATCGAACCTTAAGTGTGTAGACCCTACGGGTTCGGGAACCATGCAGACATGACCGAGACGTTCTCCGGTCAATAACCAACAGCGGGATCTGGATACCCATGTTGGTTCCCACATGTTCCACGATGATCTCATCGGATGAACCACGATGTCGAGGATTCGATCAATCCCGTATACAATTCCCTTTGTCTAGCGGTATTGTACTTGCCCTAGATTCGATCGTCGGTATCCCGATACCTTGTTCAATCTCGTTACCGGCAAGTCTCTTTACTCGTTCCGTAACACATCATCCCGTGATCAACTCCTTGATCACATTGTGCACATTATAATGATGTCCTACCGAGTGGGCCCAGAGATACCTCTCCGTCACACGAAGTGACAAATCCCAGTCTCGATTCGTGCCAACCCAACAGACACTTTCGGAGATACCCGTAGTGCACCTTTATAACCACCCAGTTACGTTGTGACGTTTGGCACACCCAAAGTATTCCTACGATATCCGGGAGTTGCGCAATCTCATGGTCTAAGGAAATGATACTTGACATTAGAAAAGCTTTAGCATGCGAACTATACGATCTTGTGCTATGCTTAGGATTGGGTCTTATTCATTACATCATTCTTCTAATGATGTGATCCCGTTATCAATGACATCCAATGTCCATGGTCAGGAAACCGCAACCATCTATTGATCAACGAGCTAGTCAACTAGAGGCTTACTAGGGACATGGTGTTGTCTATGTATCCACACATGTATCTGAGTTTCCTATCAATACAATTCTAGCATGGATAATTAACGATTATCATGAACAAGGAAATATAATAATAACTAATTTATTATTGCCTCTAGGGCATATTTCCAACATATTGTCCCACCTCTACACGTTTGTTTGGTTGAATAGGATAATCTCACGTCACCAAAGGAAAAAACAACACAGCCCAATAAAAACTAAGAATCATCTCTTTGTATCCTTTTCTAGGTCAAACAACCAGAGAAGAACGGCAATTTTCAAGCTCAAGGTGGACGTAAAGAAACATGCATCAGTATATACACACAATCGCTCTTCCAATCACATTACAATCCAGCGATGGAGGATGCAGCCCAGAAGGAGATCCATTGACATCCGGCCGTCGTCGTCTCAGCGGCCAGGACGGACCAGTGTTTCTCCAAGTGAAGTTTCCTCAGCCGTAATCATTCCGCCGTTGTCTCAGCCAGGAAGTTTCCTCTTCAACCAGACATCACATACGCCGTTGTATAGGCGCAGCCCACCCGTAGCTTCTGAATACCTGGCCACAGCGTATGCAATTGTACTAGCTAGCAACCACAAATAACAAAATGGCTGGGAGATGCGCCATCAAGCACACAGACACGTAACGGGCTGTTTAGCAAATCAAAATCACCCATGACGGTGTGCCGGCGGCCGGCCAAAGTCTTAGGCCCTAGAACGCGATACCATATGTGATGGAGGAAATCTAGGACAATCCATGCCATGATTCTGTTCCGCAAGGCACGCGGCGATTTGTTCAAGACCGCGGTGTTGTACTATGTGCTCCATAAGCCAAGACGCGATGTTTGTGAGGTCACGACCAGCCTCTTATCCGTCATGTTCTTATAATGCACATAGTAGGAACTTACATCCTGCAATACCAGCAGTCCAGTACAATTGCATGCGTATGTGTATTCATGCATCGTTTCCTCAAGGAGTCCCCACGTCCAACTAGAAGAGAGGGGGAAAAAAGAGGAGTCCTACGTCGGGTCAGAAAAAAAAAAAGAGTCCTACATCGAGTCTTCCTTGCCCTTCCCCTCGCTAGAATCAACCCCTCCTTGAACGCCTCCTTCTACTTTCATCTATCCATCACGCTGGTCCGTCCCTCAACTGAAGCATGATGGTTTGGTATGGAAGCTATGTTCACCTACCAAAAATTAGCTGCATTACTCCTGATCATGGTATTCTTCATGGTCCTGTTACAAGGCTATAGGTATGACGACCTCGCCTCAGCTCGCCTGGCCGTCCATGTGTTCTTCTATATGGGCGTCTCCACATCTTAGTTTCTGATCTCGACGAGGTGGATCATCTCCCCAGCCCCTTTCTTTTGCAAAGGTATGTATTTGATTATAGTTATTTAGTCTCTGGTAGGAGGAGAATTTTGTTCTTTCGATAATTAATGGAAGAATATTGGATGTAATATAATCACCCATAGGTTGATAGAATTTTTTATCCGTCACACCTTCAATATCTCTCCTTCGCCATGTAGCTGCCACACCTCTTCGAGGTCCACCTGCTCCACGTGTATTCTTGAGCTCCTCCAGTACCGCTACCATATAGCACAGCCTGATGGACTCCCTCCTCACTCTATCTAGCATGCTCTGCGTGGGCAGGATATGTGACCCATGAGAAGGCATGTAGAATTGTACTGGCTGCTGCTGCCAGGCTGTGATTTCATATTGTGGTGTTCTTGGCCATGAAGTATCCAGGTCAATGGGGCAAAAAATCATCAATCAAGTGCATCTATGAACAACTGCGGCAACTTCTTTAGTCCCAATTATGTTAAAAGTTTCAGATTGGTGGCCTGTAATATGAAAGTTATATTCGCTGTTTATTTTCTGCTTTCTTCTGTTCAGGTTTGCAGTTTTGCATCTGGCTGAAAGTGGCCTGTAATGCGAAAATTATATTCTCAGTTTATTGTATATTTGCAGGCTGTGGTGTTCAGGTTTGATGCCTTGCATAAGACTAACATGCAGGTTTTTACGTATGTCATGTGGGTATTTATCAGTATGGAGCTCATTCTTCATATTTGAATTTTGTCAATGGAAGTGATGGTCTTTTTTGTTTTGTGATATCAGAAATTTCCTAATGCAATAGGTATATCTGCACAACTGAAGTCTTAAATAGTACTTTTGATATTCCTCTATTCTATACAAAATTTGATGGTCTTAATTAGTTCTTTTGAGGATCTAATGTTACACCTAGACATCAGAAGTTTTCTACCGCATTGATAGTCCTCTGTTTTAATAATGATTAGTTCTTCCGGGATATTCTATTTGTCCACCAATAACTGTTCATAACCTTTCTTCTAAGATTCTTATGTTTTTCTCTTGCAAAATCACAATTTATGCCCACCACTGAGTCAAATGTTAGTATCTATCAGCCAAAAGGAAATGAGAATGCATTTATTGAGTGAAAACCTTTCTTCTATGCTTAGCCATTAAGTACCGACTAGGATATAGATACGGCCACACATGCAACCCTAGAAAATGGCAGAACCCAACATAGCTCAGTAGCTTAAGACACATCTTCAACTATCGGAAGCCCATGATAAATCTGCCTCATGAAAGATTTGTTCTTAATTACACAACAACCATGCATTTGTACAGATAAACCATGTAATTAGGATCCATTTTACGCCTATATTTATTTATGTTTGATTCTTGGTTTCTAACTTTTTAATTGTGTTAGGTAACTACAATCAGATGTGGCACCAGGAAAGACATAACCATGCTTTTGCAGTGAGAGTTGATGATTTCAGCAGAAGCAATTTGCTACCTGAAGTGTGATACCCAGGTCTACTATTTTTATGCATTCTTAGTTATCTCTGTTATAGGGAGGTCCTCTTTAAGGATAGATTCCATGACGCAGAATTTGTTAAAGAAAAGTTCCCTCAGTTAGTTCCTTCAATTTTTCTCATTTTTCTTCTCCATAGAAGAGGCACGGTGGCTTGCGGATGATGCTATGGTGTAGGCATGTGGTGAACTTTGGAGGCCAGGATTTTGGCGCAAGAGACAGATTTGAGTCCACAGCTGATGCAGAAGTCGCAAAACGATTGTAATGTTAGTTTTCATGATAAAATATTCGTTTCATTGTATCGTGGTAGAATGTTACGATCGTATGCGCCAAATATGTCAATGCACTTTCATAATGATCACTAAAACTAAGGAATGCTGAAAGAACCAGTGGCTCTTCGATTAATGATTTTCTTCATCAAGGAGGTACACATCTTTGTTCACTTCGTTTCTGGATTAATTTGTTTTCATGAGCACAAGCAATCACCCTTCTGTTCTGTGTTTGTCTGACATGTTGCTTGCTCTAGAAAGGATCATGCTGGTGTCTTCCATCTAAATTGCATGCCTTTGTCGCTTATGTAAATCAAATACTTCAGGCCTCTCGGTTTAACTGTTGTGGTGTCACGTCTTTACTCTTTAGGGAAAAGCTGTGAAAACAATGAATTGGTTCTTGCGTGGCTACCTTAGTAGTTGGACTACAAAAAGGATCAGAATCCAATCAATCCATATTCTTCCCAATAAGCTAATATTTTATGCGGTCTTTTGTTCTATTTTTGGATTGAAAATTGAATTTTCAGTTGGAAGTAGGAAACATATGCAACTACAGAATTAATGGTAAGATTTTGATCAGGACAACAGCTGAACACGGAAAGGTACTGTAAACCAAATGCAAATGCTTCTTCAACACCCGTCTATGTTAAGTGCTACATCTGGAATGTAATTGCACTAATATATTTAAATTTAAGGTATTATTATGTAACTTAAATCAAATTATTTTCCAACGTAGGTCATTCTTTAAAAATGATAAGTGCAGCAAAAATAAACCTACAACCTTCACTTAATTGCAGGTTGATCACTTGAATTTGCAATTGAATTGACCATGACAAGATAGAACTATGTGCGCCTTCTTTCTGTTTTCGAAATGGAACTATGGCTATTAGATCTTAGATGAACAAACATGTAACAATGATATCAGTTAAGTCTGTCATTTATATGTACGTCGCAAAAAAAATATTATGGATAGCCCGCGTATGCATGCACTACAAGTAAGTCACTTCCACTCAATTTTGACACGTGATTCTGGATAGATAGATACTAACATTTGACTCAGTGGTGGAAGAAAGGTTTTCACTCAATAAATACATTCTCATTTTACGGTTACAATATACAAGAGTTATTGGTGTAGCTATCAAACGACCAATCTATGAAATTAATACGAAGATGAAAATTGGTTAAACTTACTGCTTATAAATTAAAATTCATGGGTCGTAAGTCGTAACACGGTAATCATATATGTGTACATTTAATGTGTATAATATTGCATTGCTTATTCAAGGAATTCAACTACTTTTATTTTCCTATAAGTAACTACATAACCATTACAGACCATTTTCTAATACAATTTTATAATAGCCTATTCATTTTAGTGGAGATTACACTAGCCTGTGCACAAGCACGGGTTGATGACTAGTCATCCTAACCGACGTCGAGTTCGACTCGCCACGCGTCATGATGTACACAGAAGCCGAGACCAAGGAAGCCCGCAAAGACGGCGTCGACCTGCTCGAAGAAGCACGTCTCCTAGCGCTCAGCCATCTACCAGCAAGGCCTGAGGCACTACCATAGCAAGAAGATCATGCCCCTCGCTTTCCGGGAGGGAGACCTCATCCTCCGACTCGTCCAAGAGAAGACCGGCCAACACAAGCTGTCCTCCCCATGGGAGGGCCCCTTCATCGTCAGCAAGGCCTTGTGCGATCGCAATGCGTACTACCTCATCGACGCCTACAAGTCAAACAAGTACAAAAGGGACACCGACGGCAAAGAAACAATCCGGGCATGGAATGTAGAGCTCATCCACCCATTTTACAGTTAGTCGTATGCTAGTATGTATCGCTCCCTTTTGTAATCATCTGAAAACTATGGGATCCCCGAACGACGCTCAGGGGCTGCCCTTTCCGACCAAGCTATTGTGTCTCCTACATTTGTGCATTACTTTCCTCTTAAACCAACCCGACCACCAGGTCGGCTCGCTCGACCCGGGGGCTCGGGGGCTGGCCGGCTTGGCCACCCACCATTTTCCTTAGCAGCTCCTAACGCGTTGGATCGCCACGGCCTATCACTTCGCCCTAAGCCGCAGAACCGGCTTCCGCTGTTGGCTGGCAAGCACATGAGACCAAATCACCAGCGCGCCATGAGCAGTAAGTCAGGAACCGCCGGGTCGCCCAACCCGGCCCCCCCACTTTAAAGTTGTTGCCCGACCGGCTGCTCGCCAACCTGGCCCCGCCGTATTGCCGCCAGCCGGCCCAGTGGGTGTCTCGCTTGCGCTCAACGTTTCGACAGCCTAAGTATCGCACTCTCATCCCAAAGGCCGAACCCCTTGTCACGGACCGGAGCCTCGGCCGTCAGACTCGCGGGGGGGGGGGGGCCCCAAAGGGGAAAAAGTTGGGAGAGAACGGCTCCAAAGATGAAAAGCAAGAGCACAGGCATCCACGGAGTTTCTGCACACCGCCGGTTCGCTCAACCCGGCCTCGCCGCTCTAAGTTGCCAAGCGACTGACTGCTCACCAACCCGGCCCCGCCGGATTGCCGCCAGCCGGCCCAATGGGTGTTTCACTCACACTCAACGTTGCGAAAGCCTAAGTACTGCAAGATCTTCTCAAAAAGCTGAACCCCTTTGTCGGTGTCAAAACTGGCAGATCTCGGGTAGGGGGTCCTGAACTGTGCGTCTAAGGATCGATGGTAACAGGAAACAGGGGACACGATGTTTACCCAGGTTCGGGCCCTCTTGAAGGGGGTAATACCCTACTTCCTGCTTGATTGATTTTGATGAGTATAGGGGTTACAAGAGTTGATCTACCTCGAGATCGCATGTTGTGGTCTAAACCCTATAGGTATGATGAGTAATGTCATAATAATCTACCGACTAGCCTGGCCTCGGCTTATATAATGTACAAGAGGCCTAGGATAACAAGCGTCCTAGTCGAATACACTGGTGGAGAGGAGTCTTTGTCTTGATCACCAAGTCTTGTGGAATTTTCCTCGTGTATACATTGGCTGGCCGAACTGGCCCATGAGCATACGGCCATGGGGGTCCTCGGCCCAATCCAACTGATTGGGAGACGACGTGGTGAGTACCCCCTAGTCCAGGACACCGTCGGTAGCCCCCTGAACCGGTCTTCATGTTGGGGGCGCTCCTCGATTCTTCCGAACTATTCTTCATCTTCGGTCTTCGGTCTTGAAAACTGGTTCAACAAATCTTCCCATCTTCGATCTTGAGGATCGCCGAAGTAAATCCTAAGAGTTTACACGTCGGGTATCCGAGGAGCTCCTTTAAGTTCTCGGTCTTTATCAATGCCTTGTTATTTTTATGCCACACCTTGGGTTTG
The DNA here is from genome assembly GCF_003073215.2 of Triticum urartu. Lineage (NCBI taxonomy): Eukaryota > Viridiplantae > Streptophyta > Magnoliopsida > Poales > Poaceae > Triticum > Triticum urartu. The sequence continues at coordinate 76,408,243 of NC_053024.1, read as the reverse complement.
AAGTTTTTCCCAGGCGGCAGCGTCCTCTTGAGTCCAAGCTCCAACACCGGACTGCATTTGAGGTATCTTTTGTAGCCGAGCACCAATGTCGGACCGCTTCCGAGCTCCTACGCCGGAATGTATCCAAGCTCCAACGCCGGACTATGTCCAAGCTCCAACGCCAGACCATATCCGAGGTGTCATAAATCACCTTGGTTCAAACAAGTTGAAGGAGTTTAGCCGAGTTTAATGCCGGAAATGCCCTCTATGGAGCCAGCCACTAGCGCCTGAGCTTTATGCTGGACTGCTTCCGAGGTGGTGCACCACCCCAACCGCGGGCCGATTTTTTGTCAATATTTTTGATTGGTGCAATTTATTCTTTGCCAAGATATATAGCCAGTAGCCCTCAAGGTGTGTATCGGTCTAAAATCCGAGATGCACCCGAAGGATGACATAAGAGCGCTGATCCTAGTAGCCCCTGAGACTCAGGTAGATTCACAAAATCGGCTTGAGGATCAACTCCTAGCTCGGCAGAATACTTCGGGACACAAAAAGCGGTGTGCAAATTCCTCGAGACTCAGGTTGGGTGCAGCCAATCAACCTGAGGAACATAATCTCCTCGAAAGCTATATTGCACTTTTAAATTTTCTGCATTGGATTGTCAATGCAGTAGCCCCCGAGACACTGGTCGAGTGGTAACACTAGATCAGGGGATCGATACGCCCCTTTCAATATTAGTGAATGATAAGCCCGAAGCCCAGTAGCACCCGAGCCTTAATGTGGGCATGGGTGGCCGAATTAAGGATCGATATCCAAAGTAAAACCACAAATTATGTGTAATGATTCTACGTATCCAAGTACTTTACATCATTAATGCTCGAATCCGCATTGTACAAAACTTTATTGACCGACCATCGGCTTCAACCTCCTCGGCCATAAGCCGGGGAGTGTTTGTCCTACTTTGTAAAGCCGTTATAAGGGCAAAGATTTATGGAAAACAAGGCAATCCGGCCATATGGTTTTATAAACAAAGGTACGTGGAGAGATATGTTATATTACTTAATGTAAGAAACATCTTCCAAGGAAAATAGTCCTGCTATCGGTTCCTTTCTTTGGGTCGTCATGCTTATCATGATCATGAAACCTCACCTCCAATCAATGTGGGAGAAAAATATTGAAGATTTAGTTCGGGGAAAGTTCCTGAACTCTATGGTATTACTGAACCAAAATTTTCACTACAGTCGTTGCTGACTAATGTGATCCTTTAAGATCGCTAGCTTTCGGCTTCACCCAGTCTAAGGTACTTACTCGGATGACCCGGTAGTAACAATCACAGAGGTGCTCCCTTTACCACCTAGCCGAACAATCGGGAACATAGGCACAGGAGCCAGGCATCCATCTTGGCCAAAATATTAAGTCAAATTGATGCATATTTATGGCTTTATAATGATGATTGCGGAAGGAGGCCCTCGTATATTAAATACAAACGGCGGTGATATGTTTACTTTGAATCCATTGCAACCATTTATCATTTGAAAGTGGCCCATCGTCGGCTTCCACCCCCTTGTAGATGATACACATGGTGATTTCGCAATAACAAAACAACCCTTAGCCGACGTCTCGGTGCCCGGAGGCGGTTGTGATAGCGGAAATGAGGCAATCAGATATGCGGGCTTTATAATTTTCACTTAGTCATAGGAGCTTAAAGTTGGGAGGCCAATTACTAGCCCCCAGTTAGTGTTCAGCGACAGTCGAGGTCAAGCCATAAATACTTCGGCCAATGTTATGAACGACCCGTCAATTTACATAGTCATCAGATCGATGACTAGTTTACGCTTATTGTGATAGTCAGTTTTCGGCTTTCTCCACTGAGGTGCTTAACCATGCGAGCTGGAAGCACAATCGCAGTGGTCCTCCCTTTGCACACCTAGCCGAACAAAGCGGAACGTAGGAGGCAAGCACAGGAGTTGGGCAACCCAACTATTGACCGAAGACACAATTCGAAACCGATGCAAATTTAGCAATATCCGAGAATGTTTTTGCCGAATCTCTAAAGGTGTCCGGCGTTGCACAGCGAGACTTGTGCTGAAAACACACAAATAGTTTAAAAGTTCTATATGCTTGGAAAACCAAAAAATGTCAGTAAAAACTTGACGTCCGAAAAAGATCAAGTGTTCGGTGCCAATCCGAAAATTGGAAAAAAGAAAAAAAATTGTGCTTCTGTTGTGCTTTAACATGACACACCCGATCTCAACACTTCAAGCAGGCCAGCCTACGGCTTCGATCTCCTTATCCCAAAGGCGGAGTACTTCTTTGAGGCCTGTTTAGCGAACTGAACTCGAGCGGTAGAAAAAGACTTTGCAACGACCAAGGAGAAAACACATTTACTATAAAACAGCTCATATAAATTTTAAGAGCCCCCAAGTGACTTGGGTAAAAGAATTTTATGTATAATGATTGTATGTACCAATGTACTTATATCATATCTGTGTTCACCCAGACTTTAAACACGTCTTAACCAGCCTTCGGCTTCTCCCACTTCGCTTAAGGACCGAAAAGTGTCATGTACTCCACCTGTCGAAAGTATGGACTATGTTCTGATAACCAGGCAATCAGGCCATAAGGCTGTAATAGACAAAGCACGCTCAGGGAACTTATGCTATATTACTGACGAAGTGTAAGAAGCAACTTCAAAGAAAATAGTACCTCCACCGATACCTTTCTTCAGTTGCTCATTGTTACTATGAGACTTGTGCAATAGATTTATTGTACTCATGAGTTCCGTTGTGTGCCGACCATGATTGAAAACAATAAGAGCGCTAGCTTTCGGCTTCACCCAGTCTGAGGTACTAACTCGGATGACCCGGTAGTAGCAATCACAGAGGTGCCCCCTTTACCGCCTAGCCGAACAATCGCGAATGTAGGGGAAAGAACAGGCAACCCAGCTTGCGAAACACTTAAGTCAACATGGTGCATATTGTGTGTAATACACGAACAAGGAACGAAGCCATACAAGTATAATCATATGCAAGAGGAAAGGCTTCATAAAGGAAGCCCCTAAATAAACGGGGTATTTGAATTTGTGTGTCACAAACAAAGTTTTGACAAGGAATTTTGTCACAAACAACTTTTTTGCCAAAAAGGTATAATGCTTGGTCAAACCGAACAAAATTTAAAACTGTAAGTTTTTGAGCATGAAAGCAAGTTAGCTGGTTAATGTCTTCGGCATTTATGACGCGGTCCGAGCTTGATGTGGGACAAGGTTCCATTCCCCAAGGCGGTCCCGAGGTGGCGGAGCAAAGAGCTCGGCACTCCGAAGTGGTGACATAGCACGACCAATGCAGGCCGACAGAGTCACGCCGAAGTCCCCGGGGTGGGTTAACGAAGTGTTGACGAAGCCCCACGTCCAACCGAGGTGACAACACTGCCCGACCCAGATCATTTACCTGTGCACAAAAAATAGTGCAAACCGGAGATAATAGTAATAATAATAGTAAAAAATGTTGCATAATTAATAATTTATGCAAAGTGAGTAATAAAAAAATATGGCCCATGTGACGAACACTCGATGAGGTAGAGCTATCTCAGCGATGCCGAAGTCCCCGAGGCAACCAAACATGCCGGTATGGCGATTCGACCAACAAGGTGATCACGCGAGCCGATTGGGACAACGACGTCGGCTTGCCAAAGTAACCGCGTGACGCAGTCGAAGTCGATCACCTACACACATAAAATAGTGCGGTCCAAAAAGGATAATTGCTTTTCGCAAAAATAATTTATTGAAAGAGATGTGGCCTGGCGCCGAAGTCATGTCGATGCAGGGCGTCGGCGTGACGCGATGAAGGCATGGCCAAGCCTGAATTCGCAGGCCGGTCTGAGTTTCGGATGCGGCATTCGCCGAACTGTATACGGAAACTGACCGAACCACCACGCTACTGTTGTTAATGCGGCCACCATTTGATAGACCTGTGTATAGATGATGAAACAAAACAGAGTAATAATTCCTTGGGAAAATAAACCCAAACAAAAAAACTCGGATTAATAGCACCTGGTTTATGTGTTGCAGCAATATGAAGAAAGGTTACTCCCAAAATTGGGACTAGATCCGCACACCTATTGCCTGATGGGCGATAAAGCGACGGCATGGCGGTGCTGGCAAAGGTGGGCTCGCCAAGGCAAAGCCCCCGGTCCAGCTAACGTGACGAAGCTGGTCGGCTGGTGACGCCGAAGTCACCGAAGTATGTTGATGAAGAAATAGCGAAGTCCTCGGTGTAGCCGAGATGACGGAGCGGGTCAGTAAAGAGACGTTGCAGCTACCATGTCAGCCGAGGTGTTGAAGCCGTTCAGCGTGATGGACATCGGCTTGAAAAAGCAACAGTGCGGCCATGCCGACGTTGGTCATAACTTGTGACGCGGTCAATGCCGGATTGATGAACTGATCGAGCAGCAATGTCGGCGCGCCTGACCCATGCAATCCGTGGGGTGATGGTGTTGGTGATGATTTATCCTTCGCGGTGCCGAACTCTTGTTCGGCTTGCCGAGATAATGATCCGATAAGGTTAGGCTCGGCTCGATGAAGCGACGATCTGTCTAGCGCAGGTCGGCAGACGTGGAGCAATGTTACTGGACTGGTGTGACACCAGCGTGATGGTGAAGAGTGCCTCAAAGAATGCTTAAAATTTTATAGGCACGTGTTAAAAATAACACACAATACCATAGAAGAAAATTTCCTTTAAAAAGGCTGTCCAATATCACGTTCTTAAAGAAACATGAATTCTTGTCGGATCTGTATTTGCGCAGAAAACAAATCTGAAAGGTGATGCACTAATCGGAAGGTTCCTGGAATTTGGACGGTCGGATTGAGCTGAAATTTTGTGGGGTGGTAGATATAGGAATTCCACAGCCGATCAACGGTTGGATCTTCCAAAAGACGTCCGAGATAGGTGCTGGAGACCACGCACTAAACTTGTCCAGATTTTCGTCCAGATTTGACAGGGCTCCGGCATATCGTAGATTGCCGGAGATTCCTCCATCACAACTCGACGAAATTTTGCATGATTGTTTTAGACCCAATTACGCACAATTCCACCAAAGGAATCGTCAAAGAAATGCTCGAGGAAGTTGTGGGAGCGAATACAAGTTCGCTGTTCGGAAAAATAGCACGGTCACCCGTGAGCAATGTTGACGTTGAGCCCCCGAGCTCCATGAATGATTCCTCCATAATCTTGATAGAGATCGGAGTTGATGTTGGTGAAGGCCCCCGTCCGAACATGGCGATCGGAGATGAAGCGCGGTCCTCGGTCGAGCCGAGGTGACCAGTCGAGCCGGCGACGAAGATGCCGGCGTCGCAGTTTATCTTCGGGTGAGCCATTGATCCTTTGCCGATCACACAACGGAACTCTCAATGAAAGCACCATTGTCGGTGTCAAAACCAGTAGATTTCGGGTAGGGGGTCCCGAACTATGCGTCTAAGGATCGATGGTAACAGGAGACAGGGGACACGATGTTTACCCAGGTTCGAGCCCTCTTGATGGAGGTAATACCCTACTTCATGCTTGATTGATTTTGATGAGTATAGGGGTTACAAGAGTTGTTCTACCTCGAGATCATATGTTGTGGTCTAAACCCTATAGGTATGATGAGTAATGTCATAATAATCTACCGACTAGCCTGGCCTCGACTTATATAATGTACCAGAGGCCTAGGATAACAAGAGTCCTAGTTGAATACGCCGGTGGAGAGGAGTCTTTGTCTTGATCACCAAGTCTTGTGGAATTTTCCTCGTGTATACATCGGCTGTCGGAACTGGCCCATGAGCATACGGCCATGGGGGTCCTTGGCCCAATCCAATGGAGACGACGTGGTGAGTATCCCCTAGTCCAGGACACCGTCACCCTTGTCACGGACCGGAGCCTCAGCCGTCAGACTCACGGGGGAGAAGCTCGGGAGGGGAGAGTGCAAGAAAACGGCTCGAAAAAATGAAAAGCAAGAGCGCAAACATTCACAAAGCTCATACATCATAAATTCAGAAACAGGCCCAAGGCCAGAGTTCATTACACCCGGCTAATCCCCAGTGGGTGGGTGGACCTGCTACCTAACAGAAATTTTTACTAAGTTGAAAATTAGGCATTCCCGTCGCTGGATCGCGCAGCTCCCGGGTCCGCTGAGGTGCCGGTATCCTCCTCCCGGGCGTCCGCGTCGCGGTATACGTCCGTCTCCTCAGAACTGCCCTCTAAGTCATCCAGAAGCAGGCAGTAGTCGTCAGCAGGCACGACTCCGCCATCCTTCGCCTCCTCCGACTGGAACTCGTCATGGAAGGTGAACTCGGCAATGTAGCTGTCCTGGGCGGCGATCCGTCTAGCCTCCGCCTGCGGCGGGCTCTCCGAGCCGGCCCGCTGGCCCATCAACGCATCCAGCGCCACATCCGGATGCTAAGACACCGCGAACTTGAGTGCCATCTCAGCGCCGGCACGGGTGGCAGAAACCCGCCACTCATGAAGATGGTCCGGGCCCGCCTGCAACCACCGCGCCAACCGCGTGAAGCTGGTTGGCGTGACGGCACCCGGCCAGAGGGCCGCCGTCATCGCCGTGCCGGCCTCAGAGAGCAGCCCCATTTCCTCGCTCAAGACTCACAGACGGGCCTCTGCGACAGCCACAATCTCCAGGAAGGTGCAGGCCACCCGCGGGTCAGTCCCGGAGCTGACGATCCCCTGCGGGTCGCGCTGAAAGCGGACCGCCTCCTCCGCCAGCCGGCGCATCTCCGGGAAGGCCCCTGTCGAAAAGAAAAGCAAGTCAGAAGAAAAGTCACCAAAAACAAGAAGCCGGAGTCCCAACCCGGCAACAACAAAACCAAAGGAAAGCACTTACTAGAAAAGGACTCTTCCAGGTGTTGCGCTTCGAGCAACGTACTGTGCCGCTCCCGGGCAATGGTGCGGTCACGCTCCTGGAGCGTCTTCTCCAGATCGGCAACCTTGGCAAGGGCCGGCTTCAGCTCGGCCTCCTTGTCCTCGGCCACCTTCACGGCCTCCTCGCGGCGCCGGTTCTCTTCCTTCCGGGTCTCCTCCACTATGGCCGGTTCTCTTCACGCGCTCCACCTCGGCCTAGAGCTACCCCTTGTCGTCGGACAGCTTGCCGCGTTGCTGGTCCGCCTCGGCAAGGGCTTGTTGCGCCTCCACAACCTTGGAGGCCTCCGCCTTGAGGTGCTCCACCTCGGCCTCAAGACGGCCCTTGTCGCCCGCCAGCTGCTCCTGCAACTGGCTGGCTTCGTCGAGCGCTCGCCGGGCTCCCGTCGCCTCCGGCCTCGCCCTCTCCACCTCAGCTCCAAGCCGACCGACGTCAGCAACGAGCCAGTCGTAGTGGAAACCGGCCCGAATCAGCCGGGTCCTCGAAGACAACACCTCGGCTAGAGAAGAGAGACTCACAAACAAAGTACAACTTTAAGATTCGACCCAACTGCTATGCAGTTGGCCCGAATCTCGGGGGCTACACCCAGTGGGTGCGCTAGCGCGCCCCCACTAGAAAAGAGCATGCAAGAAAAGTACCTACCGTGGCGCGAGCTCCTCCTCCTTGGCGGCGAGCCTTTCCTTGAGACGGCGGTGCTTCTCAACGAGTCGGTTGAAGACACCGACCCAGTAGGCATCCAGTTACTGCAGAAAGCAACGATCAATACAAGACAGCAAGATAAGATCCGACCCAACTACTACGTAGTTGGCGTGAATCTCGGGGGCTACACCCAATGGGTGCGCTGGCACGCCCCCACAAGGAAGAAGTAGTGAAAAAGGAAAAAGTAGAAGGCAATGAAAAAATTACGAACACGGCGTGCTCCAGCTCATGTGTCGCCTCGACCTCAGCCGGGGTGAAGGCCTGGATCTAGTCTGCCCGCCCTCGCAGGCGCCTGGTCACAGTGGCCATCGCCGGTTCTTCCTGGGTTGGAGGCCCGAAGAAGACCTCGCCAGTCCCGCCTGCGTCGGCTGCGACCCGACGACCCTCGGTCCTAAGCACCAGGGCGTGCTCCCCGCTGGCCGCCTCCCCTGAGGCCGGTGCCCCCTCCGGCGCCTTCTCCGGTGCCCTCTCCGGCACCGAAGCCGGTTCGGTGGGCCGAGTGGCTTGCGCCTCCACCACCGATGGCGCCTCGCTCGTCGGCGTCCGAGCCGCCCCCGCCGTCTCCGTCCGCGACGCCTCCCCCAAGACGGCGTCACCGCCGCCTCCATTGGCCCCCGCCCGCTCGGCCATGTCGCTCCACAGCAGGGTGTCATCCCCAACGACCATGACCTCCTGTTCGAGGTCCACCACGTTCGCACGGCAGCCCTGGCCGTGCTCCTCCTCACACGAAGGCACGAAGATCGTCGCCGCCGCCACCGTCCCAGCCGGCATCTCCGGCCACGTCGGCTCGCGTCCACGTCGCCACGACGCTAACTAGGCCTGGGTCGACGCCGCCTCCAGCTCCGCCTCGGCCTGGTTCTGGTCCCGCCAGGCTAGGCCTTCGGCGTCGGCCGGATCCAGACCGAAGTCCGGATCCTCCCGCTCCTCCTCCTCCCCGTCTCGGTCGATGGTGCCGGACCAGCTCCTCCGGAACGCGGCGCCCTCGACGGACGTTGCATCCGCCGCTGCCAGCGCCAGCGAGATCGGTGACCTGAGACGCAAAACAAACTAAATACAGGCCAAGCAGAGCTGCTCGGCAACTCGGTTCAAGCCAAAAAAGAAACTCACCCCGGCAGCACCGAAATGACGGGCCTCGCCGCCCTCTCCTGCGGTGCGGCGCAACTCCTCTTAGCGGGTGGCTTCGCCACCCCGTCCGGGTCCGCCGCGCGCTTCGTGGTCGGGGCCCGCGGCGCGACGCTGTCCTCTCTGTGCGGCCTGCTCACCGCCGGCGCCCCCCCCCCCCGAGACGACCCGGCCCCGGCCGCGCGGTCGTCTCCTCCACCCGGCGCCGCTACATCAACGTCTCGCGTCAGCCCCTCAATACCGTCCCGCGCCGGGCGACTCAAGAAATAAACGCAATACTTACCTGCTCGGCGCCCTGTGCCCGCGTTGGCGGTCGCCTCCTCCTCTCCGCCGTGGGCCTCGGGCTCCTCCGAGCCGACACGCACCACCTGCGCCCGCGCCCGGTCGTAAGGATGCCGAATGTCATTCAGAAGCACCTCCCGCGTTGCATCGAGCGGACAAGAAGACAAGCAGCAGTGAAATATGGAGACCAAGGACTCACCGATGGTGCCGGGTTCGCGTGGCTGTACGGGGACCCAGCGTGCAACCTGGTCCGCGCCCAGCCGCGTGTTCGCCATGCGGTTAGGGTCCTGGAGGCCGGTCATCTGACCGATGAGGTGGCTGCGCTGCTACAGCGGCAGCACCCGGTGGACGATGAAGGCGGTGCTGAGGTCGATGCTGGTGAGCCCCTCCCGCTTCTTCATCACCTACACCCGCTCGCACAGGTTGAGCACCTCCTGCGATGGATTCTTGGGGTAGTACCCCCAATTCTGCTTCTCCCTCGGCAGCGAGTTGACGAAGGGCGGCAAGTTGATGTAGTCTATGCCAAGGTTGCAGACTTAGAAGAAAGAATTCTGCCACTTCTTGGCAGAATCCTCCAGTTGCATCTTCGGGCAGTCAGTGCCCGACCACTTGGAGATGACGGCGGCCCCGCACTTGGACATCTCTCCGGTCCTCGGCCCCTGCTGCTTAAGGGAGAACAAACGCACCCAGAGGTCGATCGAAGGCTCGACCCCCAGGTACCCCTTGTAGAGGGTGACGAAGCCCGACAACTGCACAATGGCGTCGGCGCCTAGATCATGGGGCTGGAGCCCGTAGAACTCCAGGAAGTCGCATAAGAAGCCACTCGCGGGAAGCCCAACCCGCGCTTGAAGTGCAGGAGGAAGGCGACGCGCTCCATGCCCACGGGCCGCGGCTCCCGCTCGCCCTGCGGGAGGCACGCGGCGACCTTCGTCTTCCCCGGCAGGCGCCTGGTGGTGCGGAGATAGGTGATGTCTTCGAGGGTGACAGTCGAGCCCATCCATGAGCCCGACGGCAGCGCCATCGACAAAGATGCGAGAGAAAAAAGAAGAAGGTGGCTACAAAACTCTGCTCAAAGCAACGGGCGTCACAGTGCGGCGGTTGCAAGAAGCAGAGGAAGGAAGACGAAGGCAGGGGCGCGAGCGAGAATGATTTCCGCTGACCCCTACTCGCCTCAATTTATAAGCCACGGTTCGAAACATGGGGGACTGGGATCGTTTGCACTCGCCTTTCCCACTTCCCCTCAATAAATGCGTACGTACGCGTGCAATAACTGCCTTGAGAATGGCAACCAACTCGTGGAAATTGCAAGAAATCCACGTACGTGGGCCGAGGGCGCGCGGCCGCGGTCCCCAGCGCGTCACCCCGTCCCGTCACACGCGTGGCCTGTCAGGCCCCTCCGGCTCCCAACGCCACGTGGCGCCCGCGCGAATCCCAAAAGATTGCCTCAAGGATTTGGTGAACTCCTCGGTTTCCCGCCGCTCCCGGGATGCCGCGATCCGACTTCCGGAAGCCGAAACACAATGGTTGTTGCCGAGTCAGGCGGTCTAAAAATTTGCCTCCTTCAAAGGTGGAAACTGCGAAGGCCCTCCCATCCAAAGACAGCGGACCTTCACAGCTTCGGGACTACTGTCGGGGGAACGAACCCCGGGCAGGCAACGGAACCCGGATCATTTTTAAAAATGACGGGGCCAGCATCGCCCCTCAAGCCGGCTCGCGCTTGGCCGGGTCGCTCGACCCGGCCAAGCCCCTCGACCTAGCCTAATCCTAGGCTACATAGCAACAAGGAAGAGTGTTACATTAATGTTCTAATGATGTCTAGATATACGTAGAAGAGCAACAGCAACAACAACACAACCTTGTTTGGATACTCAACTTAGCTAGAGGTTACAGTTAGTTTCTAGCTCATTACTAACCCTGAACTAACTCCATCCAAAGAGTTGTTTTGATGGCAGGGTTAGATTTACAATAAATGCACTAGGAGAACTAGCTCCTTAGCACCTCTTGGGTTGGATAGTTTTTTTGGGTGAGTTATAGATGCAACTAGCTCAAACTAGCCTCGATGTTTAGATATACTTTTGGGCTATTTGAGCCTGAACTAGCTCAAACTAACTATAACCCCTGGATACATCAGCAGTTAATCAGCCGATAATTTGTAAGAATGCACTAAGCTCCTTCCGGCCCATAATATAAGATGTTAATTCATCTAATATGTGAGTATATTGGATGTTATAAGATACTCCCTCCGTTCCTAAATATTTGTCTTTTTAGAGATTTCAAATGGACTACCACATACAGATGTATATAGACATATTATAAAAGAGTGTTGTGCTACACCATTGTGTAATTGTTGTTTAGCTTCTAATATTAACTTGGTGCTTTTAGCTACATATGTGAAAGATCCGCGCTTCGACCCTTCCTGTGTATGGGTGATACGCCCATTTTGCATCATGCTTTTGTGTCGATATTTATTGCATTATGGGCTGTTATTACACGTTATGTCACAATACTTATGCCTATTCTCTCTTATTTTACAAGGTTTACATAAAGAGGGAGAATGCCGGCAGCTGGGATTCTGGGCTGGAAAAGGAGCAAATATTAGAGACCTATTCTGCACAACTCCAAAAGTCCTGAAGCTTCACGGAAGACGTTTTCAGAATATATAAAAAATACACAACGGAAGAAGTTCACCAGGGAGGCCACACCCTGCCACGAGGGTGGGGGGCGCGCCCTACCCCCCTGGGTGCGCACCCTACCTCGTGGGCCCCCTAGTGGCCCTCTGATGGCCATCTTCTGCTATATGAGGTCTTTCGATGAGAAAAAAAGCATAAGCCATCTTCTTGGACGAAACTTTGTCGCCACGAGGCGGAACCTTGGTGGAACCAATCTAGGGCTCTGGCGGAGCTGTTCTGCCGGGGAAACTTCCCTCCGGGAGAGGGAAATCATCGCCATCGTCATCACCAACGCTCCTCTCATCGGTGTAACATCCCAAATTTTCAATTTGGAATGTTATACATTAGATCATCATTGCATATCATGTTTTATTGCTTTTCCGTTTCGTAATCCTCGAAATCCTAAGCAACTCAAGGACCCTCAGAGAGAGTTGGGGATTTTCTCGGTTTTCATATTTGATTCTTTTATCAAATTTTGAAACAAGGATTTTGGTTTTAATTATTTTTATCTCCGAAAATATTTCATACTAAAATACAAGAGAGGAGATAATATGACTTCTCCAAAATAAATGAAATATTGGAGGAAAAATACTAAAATCAAATATTTGTTCCATTTGGATTTTGTTGCAATTTTGTTTGCATTAGAAAAATTGCACGTTTTCAAAATTGCATTTTAGGGCCAAGAAAATGTTTATCTCGTTCTAAATATTTTATTTAGACGGTGAAAATTTATTTTGGCATTTTTAGTTTTTTATTTATTTTTCTAGGATTTTATTTCGGTCGGCGAATTTTTTTTTTAAGTTCCCGCGCCCGACTGGGCGTAAGGCCCAGCCGAGCCAGGCCGCCGCCACTGCCCCTGCGCGCGCGCCGCCTCCGCCGACTCGGACAAGGAGTCCAAGCCGGACTCCACTCCACCGCTGCTGCCTTGACCCCTCCTCCAAGCCGCCCCGCCTCGTCCCTTTATATACGCCGCCACCCCACCCCAAACCTCCACCGCCGCCGCAGCCACCGCCGCGCGCCTAGCCCCGCAGCCGCCGCCTTGCCACCACCGCCACCGCCGCCGCAGCCACCGCCGCCTATCCCTGCCGCCGGCGCCGCGCCTAGCCACCGCCGCCTTGCCGCCGCCGCCCCCACGAGCCGCCGCTCCACCGCCGCACCTCGCCTGGCCGGACCCCTCGCCGGAGGTAGTCGTCGGACTCCGCCACCGGTTTTTTATGAAACCATTCGGTTTTTTTTGAAACCCTAGATCCGTTTTTTTCGGATTCGCCGGTTTTTCTCGGTTCTTCTAGTTAGCGGACGTTCGTCCGAACATTCGTGCTAACGAACGGTTCTTCGCCCGTTAGATACAGCTAATGAACGCTCGTTCATTAGTCTGTTCGTCAGTTTTCTTTTATCGGATTTAATCCGCGATTTTCTCTGATCACGATTTCTGATCCGATCTTAGTTTCTGTTTATCATTTCGCTCGTTAGTCGGAATCAGGCGATTCAAGCGCCTAGAGTTTCATCTCGAAACCCTCTTTCCGTTTAACCAACTCAAACAAGTTTTCTCTACTGTAAAATTTGACCTAGTTTCAGATTAGTAAACGAAGCTTCTTTCTTTCGCCGTTTGAGTTTCGTTGCTCCATTTGATTTGATTCTTTTTGCGAAGCAAAGTTCTTAATCTGAACTTACTGGTCAACCTCTTTTATTTGAGTTTTGCTTGTGCATCGTTGCTTGTTACTTATGTATGCTATTGTTTGCTTGTGATAGAACACCCAGAGTGTGAAGCATGCTACTACGAGTCCCTAGGTTTCGCAGATCGTCAGCAAGGCAAGTAACACTTTGATCATACCCCTTTATCACCCAGTTTTTATGCATTAGTTCCAATCCTCAAACATTGCATGATTAGGATGTCATTAACTTGTGGGTTGGGAAGTAGTTGATGAGGAAGAACCTATTGCCCTGTTACATTCAAACCCTTGGGAGTTACTCTACGTGTTGCTTATATTACTATGCTATGCTATGCTCGTAGACGTGGTTTGGGTTTGAGTGAAATCCATTACAGATGTGAGATTGTTAAATTAATGGTTCAACTTAAGGTGGCAACTTAATCAAACAACTGGGTGGATTGAGGCACCTGGAGTACCTAGTGTTGCCTGTATTTTTTGGAAATCCCGGAGTACCCGTGTGATCTTCCTATGGACCGCCACCCAGGCTCAAAGGGAACTGAGATGATTCATGCTAGAAATTTCCGTGTGCAGCCACAAGCTATTATGGGATCTAGCATAGTTGAGTAAGTTACGTGAAGCTCTTGAAGAGGCAGATCAGCAGGTAGTGGGTTGTAGGTTTGGTATGGTCTGTCCGGAGTAGAGAGTTAATGTTTCTGAAAGACTGTGTCTCGGTCATCTGTTTCTCAAACACCCTGTAGTGCGAGAAATCCAACGGAGGAGATCGAGTCTTGTGGGGAAAAGTGTGCAAACCTCTGCAGAGTGTACAATCTAATCATGGTTAGCCGTGTCCTCGGTTATGGACAATTCTTGAGTATCTAGTACTTGGGTTATCACATGTATCTCATCATGTTGAATTAATATTGTTGGGTTGTTAATCACTTTAATTGGGATTGAGTTGGAGGAACCTTCTCAATGATGTTTCAACTACCATGATAGTAAAACTAAAATCTATTCCATTGTTGTAGGGGAAAATTGGCTTTTGTGACACCCCAAAATTTTGACCTTGTTTTATTAACTAAAATTCTGCCAGGAAATTCAAACTTTCATTTTCTGGATTTTCCATTGATTTCAGAACCATTCTTTCTTGGTTATTATGGAGTTTTACCCCAAGTGACAACCTTTCAAATATATTATTGGGCTTGTTTACCCTCTCAAGAAAGCATTCCTATTATCAGTGGAATTTGTTTGCACAAGCATTTCTCTCTGAGATTTATTCCTTAAAATGATTTTTCATTAGTTTTGGAGCTCTTTTTGAACTACAACCACTTGATAAATTTATTTAAAATTTTCACCAAAATTTGGAGATGTCATGTGATGTTTTTAAATCAATTTTATGCAAAAATATATTCCATTCATTTAATATTTTGAGCTCTACACCAATTTATCAAATCTGGTCTAGTGGGCAATTTTGCACTAAAACCCATTTAAATATTCCTTTCTAGCTTCCACCAAAATGATGGGATGTTAATAGGAGTATATTATGCAACTTTAGGCAAAAGCCCTTTTATGTTCTTTGAAAAAATTGAGTGAATCAACCTCTTTTTCATTCTGATCCATCTTGGTGGTTTGTACTGCAACCCCTTTTTCTCTTGTTCTTTTACCCATGATTCCTTTTCCTACTTATAGCCCATCCTGCTAAACCCTTAAGTCCAGGAGAGTGGACTCATTGGAGGATTTTAAGTTCATGCAATGGTGCCTTTCCCTTTCTATCCAAAATCAATTTCCTCACAAACTTGAACTGACAAGTTTCTGCTTTTGACAAACTAACCTCACCACTCTCTTATTCATCCAAAGAGACTCTGATCTGGAGATTTCGGCCACCCCAAGAGTTGCCTAGGTGCCTTTGGCATTATGTCAAACACCTGGTGTGCATGTCCAGTTTTGGCACGATTTTGGTTTTGCATTGTGATCTTGCCCCTCTGTACCTACTGGCATGTCCATTAATCTCCTAAGAGACCCTAGCCTAGACCTGCTAATCCCTAGCTCCACCCACGCCGCCTAGCATGCTAGGGCATTTCGCCGAACGCTTGGCGTGCACGCTCTGGGCCCGCCCAGAGCGCGCATTTTGCACGTGCGTGCATGCGAGTCGCCGCGTCCCGCTGCCGACGCCTCGCGCTCGCTCTGGCCCTTCCCCTCGCCCAGTCGACGCCCCGACCCCTCCCCTCGCCACAGAGCTGCCCCTGGAGCTCTACAGCGCCGCCGTCAGGTCGGCCGTGGCAACTAGCGGCCGGCCACATCAGGCCCCGGCCATGGCAGCACCGCCCGAGCCTCCCCAGCGCGCCAGCTGCCCCTGGGACAACTCGATCTCATCCGCAAACGCGTCCGCTAGCGCTCGTCGCCGCCACGTCGCCCTGCCCCGACAGAATGACGGTCGCCGACGAGCTTATCCACGGCCGCCGCAGAACCGACCTTGGCCGCCTATAAAAGGGAACCCCGAGCTCGACTAAGCATTCAAGCGACCTCAAGCCACCTCTCTAGAGTTACCACGGCCAGCAGTCGACGGCGGGAAGCTTTCTTCCCCGTCTCCAATCTGTACGGTCTCCGCCTTGTTCCGGTGCCGTGCGTCACAACCCGAGCCCCTCCCGTCCATCTAGCGCCACCACTCGACTCCCCTCAACCTCGCGGAGCTGCCCAACCCCTCAAATGCAACCCAGAGCCACCGCAACCCAGAACCCCAATTTCACCCGAAGCTTCCTCCGCCGCGGAGCTCATCGCCGGCGATTCCTTCCACCCCCGCCGACCCAACGACCACCGGGAGGACCGCACTGGTCTAGCAGATCCATCCCGTTGATCGGCGGAGCCTCGCCTCCGTTCGGGCAGAGGAAGAGGAGGGAGAGAGGACTGGTCAAACCTGACCAGTGGGCCCCCTGGACCCACTGTCAGCGACCCAGCCCCACCCGCGTGTTTTAAGTGAAAACGCAAACAGTCGAAAGTACGTCTCCCCTACTTTGAAAGCGTATTCTCGTCGGAACGTTTTCTTTTCTGTGTTATTTTAAAAACAGAGTTTGATTGAAACTTTGACTGGCTATATCTTTTTAAATAAAACTCCAAATGAATTGACTCCTTTTCCTACCTCTCTCAAATTTCACCTAGTTTATTTTAAGATTTATTTCAAAAATAATTAGGACAACTTTTTGTACTGTTTTTGAAGTATGTGTTATTTGAATATTTTTGAAAATAGGAATTTGGAAGGGAGATATAACTTTCAAAAGTTTTGGAGGGCACCTCACCTCTCCACACCTTGAAGGCAAGCAATTCTGAACTCAGGCATACTATTATCGTGTGATGTTTGATACAGTTACAACACCATCGTGACACGGAGTATCCGTTATGTGTTTGTGACAATATGATCATACGCTTTGAGTGCAAAGATGGAAATTTTCGCTGTTGGAAATGGACATACTTGTGATAGCAATCACCCTCATATGCCTCTCATGCCTACCGGGAAGGATCCGGGAAAGTCTCTGTCTTGGGTAGACACGAGCTTGTCCCTCGTCGAGGCGGTTATGACTGGCGGGGCAGGGGAGGTATGATGAGTGGTGGTTGTGTCTGATGGGTGTGAAATATTATCCTTGAGCTAATCATGCAGGAAATACTTAAGCCTCCTGAGTCGGCCATAGATCGAGTCTTGTTCCAGTAACCCCCATACTTGTTTCGTGCTGCCACTTGTCCCTGCCGCAGGTAGGGTACGGTTCAGTAAGTTGTCAACCCCTGTCTAGCACACACCGTACAGAGAGACCGCGATGAGGGTTCCATGGCCCTGGATTAAAGCCAGTCATCCGGTCCGGGGGCATGGGTGTTTTCGGTTGTAGCCGAAGGGGGTAGCTCCCCCAGTTTGCACACGGTATAAATTTTTTGATCCCATGCTAGTCGAGGTTGTAGCCTCCCCACTTAGAGTTTTTCTTAACAGGTGTCAAGGGTGATTCCAGACACTGGTGAGTTAGGCTGGTGTGTGTGGTCAGGTGTGTTTTCAATCAAAAGACCGTGGACGGAATTAGTCCCGATGGACTAAAGGAATCCGTTGCTAGTGGGTAAAGAGTACACCCTCTGCAGAGATATTATACCTATTCGAATAGCTGTGTCCATGGTTAAGGACTACAGTCTGGGATGGGTCAAGTGTCGGTCTTAGTGTCGGTCTTCGGAGGAGAAACTACTAAACCAGAACATGGATCATAACTTGTGACGTATGATTATTATTATTATTATTATTATGGACTAACCATTTATGTTATTTGAATTATTGAGTATCCCTGGGACGGTTCTACCTCCTGGGTACTCACTGTGATTATTGTTATATAAGCCCTTTATGTGGTGTCGCACAGACGCCCGACTGTGGCATGCTTGTCATTTCATTTACTTATAAGCCCTTTATGTGGTGTCGCACAGACGCCCGACTGTGGCATGCTTGTTATTTTATTTACTTATAAGCCCTTTATGCGGTGTCGCATAGACGCCCGACTGTGGCATGCTTGATATTTTATCTACTTATAAGCCCTTTATGTGGTGTCGCGCAGACGCCCGACTGAGGCATGCTTCATATTATTATCTTTTGAGGCATTCCTTCAGACACCCGATCGGTGCTCTGCCTTTCTACACCCTGATTGCTTACTCATGTTTTATTTAAATGATCTACTTGCGTGCATCATGAGCCTTATTTCATAACTGTCGAACTGATTATACTATATTTTAAAGCATGATTATCAGTGGCCATATTATACCTGTGTTCTTAATGTTTGCGAGTACATTCAAAGTACTCACTGGCTTGTCCCTGGCTATTGTCTTGGCCAGATTTCTTGCATGGAAAGGAACGTTGCGATGACAGCCCCAGAACCTACGGAATGGAGATAGCGGCCTCGCGAAGATAGGAGTTATCCTGGTCAGCTCTTCCTAAGGGAAATGGAGTCCCATAGACGCTGATGATTCGCAAACCGCTTCCGCCATCAACCACTAGAAACCAATTGTTGTACCCATAGGCCAGAATGGTCTTGTACTACATATTTTGTAGTTTGCTTGGAGTTTCTGTAACAAGTTGGTGTCTCATCAGCTAACAGTAATCCTGGGGCTGGTGAGCACAAGGGCCGCTTTTGGGAAATTAATATCCCGAAAAAACCCGATCCTGACAAACTTGGTATCAGAGCCAGGCTGACCATTGGTTAATCCTATCTTAGCCAGGTCGAAACACCTTGGTAAACCAACCCACCAGACCTTAACCACACCCCGGCCAAGCTTCTCGCGTGAGATAGCCACACAGTGACCCGACACCTTTTGGCAGTCGGTGCCCAACCTATCAGCCTAACCTGCCAGTCACACGCTAGTGACCAGCCCCTAAATAGTCTTTCTCGCAAGAGTGCGAAGGAAGACTCCGTTCCCTTTTTCTATAAAAGGGCACGCTAGCCTCAACCCAGCACAGCACAGCCTCTACCCCCACACCATGCCATAATGCTTGGCCCCATTGTTCACAATGAGACCACAGCAACCAACCTTGGAGGTTTTGTGACCGTGCTAGCAAACCTCACCTGCCGTGCCTTTGCATTAGAAGAGCCCCCAGAATATGTTGTGTAGCAAGGGTCCATGAGCGGTGAGAGCCGTCAATTTTGGGCCACTGTGCACATCTATGGTAGGGGTTTTTCACCAGAACGCCCCTACAGGTTCACCGGAAGGACAACTTCCTTTGAGCCACAAGCCATGCAATTAGCTGCTCGAGAAGCTATAGTTCAACTCCGGCACTTGTCACCCCGAGTTAGCTGTCGCTCCTTCTACTACTACCCCAGCTGTGACGGGTATGGTAGACCACCACAAGTTGCCAACGGAGATCACGAGACGGATCCTGCATTATTGCATCTGGTGCGCTATGTAAGCGCACTAGAGGGACTATTCGATCAAATCACCCTGGATCTGATCGCAACTCGCGAAGAACTGATCCGCCGACCCCCAGCAAGAAGAGAAGATGAGCCCGACGCCGACAATCCAGTCGTGCTGTTCGGACAACCGATCGAGACCTTGAGGTCAGCCCTAGCCATCAACCAAGGTGCTTTGATGACCCCAGAAGTGCTTCGTCGCCTTTTGGGAACACACTCCAACGGGATTGTGGCCAACAATCCCCGCGATGGTCATCATCACTACCCCGACCCTACAATTCCGCAACCCCCTGCAGCTAACTCCGACGGTGAAGCTCGTGGAGAAAACTCAACAGCCGCAAGGCACGCCTGCTTAGATATGAACGAGGTAGACTAAGTCACTCGAGTAGTACCAAGTCTTAGTATACCCCACACCCTGTAATTGTGTGATCATGTATCGCCATACTGGAGGGCTACCTGCTTGTGCATCCCTATTTTGAATAGTGGCCATGCATGAGTGCGTTGGTGTACGGCTACATTTTAATCCTGGGCGTGGCTACCAAAACCAACCCCAACGGAACCCACAGTAACACGTCACTTTTGTGAGATGTGTGTATCTGTGGCTTTGCCCCCGACCCCCATGAGAGCAGAACCAGCAAACAAGTGCCCCTCACCGCGGTAAATAACCCAGCCCAGTTGCTATATAAAAGGCCACCTCGTGACCGTGCCAAGTACCCCTCGTCTTGTGCACCACCCTCACAACCATTTCTTGCCATGCCGAGCCCTAGCATTTATCTGAGAACCCCGGATACAACCCCGGGTAGTTTTGTTAAAATATTGTGGGACTTTACCTGCAGTACCATGGGTTCTACCCAGCCACCCCAGTCCGAGCTGCTCAAATCGAGGATCACCTCTTCCACCTCGAAATATTGGGCAGCAGTACACATCCCTCCCGTAGACGCAAACCAAGACCCAACGGAAGTCTCCATCCTAGGGAAATCTATGCCGACTCTGCAGATGGCCATAGAAGCGGCTGCACACGAAGCGCTTGTTCGCCTTCGATTCGTGGTACCCTATGCCAGCGAATGAGGGTATTACTAGTTTCCGAGCCGTGCAGAAGCCGGGGAAGTGACATCTTTTCCTAGTGGACGAATTGAGAGAGACCCAGTACTGGCCAACCTTGTCTAGTATGTCATCGCTCAAGAGCGTTTGACCCAGCAAGTGATGGGTTATCTCCAGAGCCTCGCTGATTTAAATCATCAGATCGCCATCGGCAGACCACTAAGGCCCGGCCAGGAGAGACGCGTTCATCGACTGATCAACCCGCTTTCCCCGATAGAAGAAGAGTGTGCCCCAGTACCAGAGACGTTTTCTCGGCACCCCGTCCAGTTGCCATTTTCGTTCTAGACGTCACTGCCTTGTTCTTTTATTCCAGCATTTAGCTAAGTGTTGTAACTCATGCGTGTTATTTTAATTCTTATGTATTGAGATAAATATTTGGTTTCAATTGTGGTGAGTAGTTTTTGCTGCTGTAAATTTTGATTAACTAATTTTCTCTCGCGAAAAATCCAGGAGTGAGATTTCTTTTCCCTGAGTTGCTGTAGCATATATCTCCTCACGACATGGATTTTTTTATTCATGCAGCAGCACGGCAGCAGACTCACAACCACAACCACTCGAACACATACACTACCTGCAACACCACGTAACCGTGCTGCATCTGGCTAATCATCTCCCTAGTACACCATAGTCTCTGAAGGAGAGATTAGTGGATAATCATCCAGGTACAAGTTACCCGGTATACCGACAACAGTTAGCACCCGACACCACACCTACTCCTCGTGATGACCGCCACCGCGAAGAGCCAGCACTCGAGCAGTAGCGTCACGTCGATCATCAAGGATCATCGCGCACAGGAGCACGGAGAGCCCCAGCAATGCCGCCAGCCCTCCGCACATCAGGATCACGTACCAATCCGGCATCGCCTCCGCCATTAAAACCTCGTCTCTAGCTTATGTAAATGGAAATGGAGGAGGAAGAAGGGGAAGGAGAAGCGAGGCCAGGTGTGAGGAAGAAGAGAGAAGCACCTCGGCCGTTTTATAGCTCGAGCTCGGTGTGCGGTGGGTGGAGTCCACCAGCGCCGCTCGTCGCCCGATCGCCGGTGTTCGGAGGTGAATCCACGAGCAGTGCCGACAGCATGCTGGCCTGCGAGGTGAGTGCACGCTGCACCGGCAGCTAGCACTCCGCGCACTACCGCAGGTAAGGCCTAGATGCCCTACGCGCTAGACGTCGCCGGTGGAGAAAGCGCGGGAAAGCGCGTAGGAGCGAGGAAGAAGAGAGAACCGAAGGAAGAAGAAGAGACTGACAGTAGACCCCGGGTCCACCTGTCAGCCAGTGAGAGCACTGTGCTCTCGGGTATGACCAGCGTATTATAAATTTAGAATTTATTCTAAATTTACTGTATCCGGCGTAGAAATCTCTCATTTCCCCCCCTAACCGTAGATTTTCCCACGCAGCGCCAGTGTTCCACACTGTGGTTTTACACCACATATTGCCCTCTGACTGTAGCCACATTTTATTGCTTATATTTTCGTAAAGCAGCTTTTAGCAAATCTCGAGGACGAGATTTTTCTTAAGGGGGGTAGTGTTGTGACACCCCAAAATTTTGACCTTGTTTTATTAACTAAAATTCTACCAGGAAATTCAAACTTTCATTTTCTGGATTTTCCATTGATTTCAGAACCATTCTTTCTTGGTTATTATGGAGTTTTACCCCAAGTGACAACCTTTCAAATATATTATTGGACTTGTTTACCCTCTCAAGAAATCATTCCTATTATCAGTGGAATTTGTTTGCACAAGCATTTCTCTCTGAGCTTTATTCCTTAAAATGATTTTTCATTAGTTTTGGAGCTCTTTTTGAACTACAACCACTTGATAAATTTACTTAAAATTTTCACCAAAATTTGGAGATGTCATGTGATGTTTTTATATCACTTTTATGCAAAAATATATTCCATTCATTTAATATTTTGAGCTCTACACCAAATTTTCAAATCTGGTCCAGTGGGCAATTTTGCACTACAACCCATTTAAATACTCCTTTCTAGCTTCCACCAAAATGATGGGATGTTAATAGGAGTATATTATGCAACTTTATGCAAATGCCCTTTTATGTTCTTTGAAAAAATTGAGTGAATCAACCTCTTTTTCATTCTGATCCATCTTGGTGGTTTGTACTGCAACCCCTTTTTATCTTGTTCTTTTACCCATGATTCCTTTTCCTACTTATAGCCCATCCTGCTAAACCCTTAAGTCCAGGAGAGTGGACTCATTGGAGGATTTTAAGTTCATGCAATGGTGCCTTTCCCTTTTTGTCCAAAATCAATTTCCTCACAAACTTGAACTGACAAGTTTCTGCTTTTGACAAACTAACCTCACCACTCTCTTATTCATCCAAAGAGACTCTGATCTGGAGATTTGGGCCACCCCAAGAGTTGCCTAGGTGCCTTTGGCATTCTGTCAAACACCTGGTGTGCATGTCCAGTTTTGGCATGATTTTGGTTTTGCACTGTGATCTTGTCCCTCTGTACCTACTCGCATGTCCATTAATCTCCTAAGAGACCCTAGCCTAGACCTGCTAATCCCCAGCTCCACCCACGCCGCCTAGCATGCTCGGGCATTTCGCCGAACGCTTGGCGTGCACGCTCTAGGCGCGCCCAGAGCGCGCGTTTTGCACGTGCGTGGACGCGAGTCGCCGGGTCCTGCTGCCAACGCCCTGTGCTCGCTCTGGCCCTTCCCCTCGCCCAGTCGACGCCCCGACCCCTCCCCTCACCGCAGAGCCGCCCCTGGAGCTCTACAGCGCCGCCGTCAGGTCGGCCGTGGCAACTAGCGGCCGGCCACAGCAGGCCCCGGCCATGGCAGCACCGCCCGACCCTCCCCAGCGCGCCAGCTGCCCCTGGGATAACTCGATCTCATCCGCAAACGCGTCCGCTAGCGCTCGTCGCCGCCACGTCGCCCTGCCCCTACAGAATGACGGTCGCCGACGAGCTTATCCACGGCCGCCGCAGAACCGACCTTGGCCGCCTATAAAAGGGAACCCCGAGCTCGACTAAGCATTCAGGCGACCTCAAGCCACCTCTCTAGAGTTACCACGGCCAGCAGTCGACGGCGGGAAGCTTTCTTCCCCGTCTCCGATCTGTGCGGCCTCCGCCTCGTTCCGGTGTCGTGCGTCACAACCCGAGCCCCTCCCGTTCATCTAGCGCCACCACTCGACTCCCCTCAACCTCGCGGAGCTGCCCAACCCCTCAAACGCAACCCAGAGCCACCGCAACCCAGAACCCCAATTTCACCCAAAGCTTCCTCCGCCACGGAGCTCGTCGCCGGCGATTCCCTCCACCCCCGCCGACCCAACGACCACCAGGAGGACCGCACTAGTCTTGCGGATCCATCCCAACCCTCTGGAGCCCGCGGGGAGCCGCCGTTCACCGGCGTTGATCGCTGGAGCCTCGCCTCCGTTCGGGCAGAGGAAGAGGAGGGAGAGAGGACTGGTCAAACCTGACCAGTGGGCCCCCTGGACCCACTGTCAGCGACCCAGCCCCGCCCGCGTGTTTTAAGTGAAAACACAAACAGCTGAAAGTACGTCTCCCCTACTTTGAAAGCGTATTCTCGTCGAAACGTTTTCTTTTCTGTGTTATTTTAAAAACAGAGTTTGACTAAAACTTTGACTGGCTATATCTTTTTCAATAAAACTCCAAATGAATTGATTCCTCTTCCTACCTCTCTCAAATTTCACCTAGTTTATTTTAAGATTTATTTCAAAAATAATTAGGACAACTTTTTGTACTGTTTTTGAAGTATGTGTTATTTGAATATTTTTGAAAATAGGAATTTGGAAGGGAGATATAACTTTCAAAAGTTTTGGAGGGCACCTCACCTCTCCACAGCTTGAAGGCAAGCAATTCTGAACTCAGGCATAATATTATCGTGTGATGTTTGATACAGTTACAACACCACCGTGACACGGAGTATCCGTTATGTGTTTGTGACAATATGATCATATGCTTTGAGTGAAAAGATGGAAAGTTTTGCTGTTGGAAATGGACATACTTGTGATAGCAATCACCCTCATATGCCTCTCATGCCTACCGGGAAGGATCCGGCAAAGTCTCTGTCTTGGATAGACACGAGCTTGTCCCTCGTCGAGGCGGTTATGACTGGCGGGGCAGGGGGAGGTATGATGAGTGGTGGTTGTGTCTGATGGGTGTGAAATATTATCCTTGAGCTAATCATGCAGGAAATACTTAAGCCTCCTAAGTCGGCCGTAGATCGAGTCTTGTTCCAGTAACCCCCATACTTGTTTCGTGCTGCCACTTGTCCCTGCCGCAGGTAGGGTATGGTTCAGTAAGTTGTCAACCCCTGTCTAGCACACACCGTACAGAGAGACCGCGATGAGGGTTCCATGGCCCTGGATTTAAGCCAGTCATCCGGTCCGGGGGCATGGGTGTTTTCGGTTGTAGCCGAAGGGGGTAGCTCCCCCAGTTTGCGCGCGGTATAAATTTTGTGATCCCATGCTCGTCGAGGTTGTAGCCTCCCCACTTAGAGTTTTGCTTAACAGGTGTCAAGGGTGATTCAGACACTGGTGAGTTAGACTGGTGTGTGCGGTCAGGTGTGTTTTCAATCAAAAGACCATGGACGGAATTAGTCCCGATGGACTAAAGGAATCTGTTGCTAGTGGGTAAAGAGTACACCCTCTGCAGAGATATTATACCTATTCGAATAGCCGTGTCCATGGTTAAGGACTACAGTCTGGGATGGGTCAAGTGTCGGTCTTAGTGTCGGTCTTCGGAGGAGAAACTACTAAACCAGAACATGGATCATAACTTGTGACATATGATGATTATGATTATTATTGTTATGGACTAACCATTTATGATATTTGAATTATTGAGTATCCCTGGGACGGTTCTACCTCCTGGGTACTCACTGTGATTATTGTTATATAAGCCCTTTATGTGGTGTCGCACAGACGCCCGACTGTGGCATGCTTGTCATTTCATTTACTTCTAAGCCCTTTATGTGGTGTCGCACAGACGCCCGACTGTGGCATGCTTGTTATTTTATTTACTTATAAGCCCTTTATGCGGTGTCACACAGACGCCCGACTGTGGCATGCTTGATATTTTATCTAATTATAAGCCCTTTATGTGGTGTCGCTCAGACGCCCGACTGAGGCATGCTTCATATTATTATCCTTCGAGGCGTTGCTTCAGACACCCGATCGGTGCTCTGCCTTTCTACACCCTGATTGCTTACTCATGTTTTATTTAAATGATCTACTTGCGTGCATCATGAGCCTTATTTCATAACTGTCGAAGTGATCATAGTATATTTTAAAGCACAATTTTCAGTGGCCATATTATACATGTGTTCTTAATGTTTGCGAGTACATTCAAAGTACTCACTGGCTTGTCCCTGGCTATTGTCTTGGCTAGATTTCTTGCATGGAAAGGAACGTTGCGATGACAGCCCCGGAACCTACGCAATGGAGATAGCGGCCTCGCGAAGATAGGATTTATCCTGGTCAGCTGTTCCTGAGGGAAATGGAGTCCCATAGACGCTGATGATTCGCAAATCGCTTCCGCCATCAACCACTAGAAACCAATTGTTGTACCCATAGGCCAGAATGGTCTTGTACTACATATTTTGTAGTTTGCTTGGAGTTTCTGTAACAAGTTGGTGTCTCATCAGCTAACAGTAATCCTGGGGCTGGTGAGCACAAGGGCCGCTTTTGGGAAATTAATATCCCGAAAAAACTAGTCCTGACAGCTTTTCGCAAAACTGTAACCATAGAGCTTTCCACCAGCCAAATATGCATGTAGTGATAGCATTATTTTGTTCTTGCTCTACCGTGTTACTTTGCGAGCATATCCCATGTGCTGACCCGTTTCGGGCTGCAACGTATTATGTTGCAGAATTTTCAGACGAGGAGTAAGGTTTGTTAGGTCATTGCCGTGCAGCTCAGTTATGTCGTTGGAGTTCATGGACTCACCTTATTTTCCAAGCCTTCCGCTGTTATCGTATTATAACTGTCGAAGTTCTCTCTTGATACATTCAATGTAATAAGTGTGTGATTGCTACTCTGTTATAAATCCTTCGAGTACTGTGTGTGTCAGCATTACCGATCCAGGGATGACACTGCAGCACAGAGACTTGACCATCTGAGGTCAGGTCGCTACAAGATGTTATCAGAGCACACGCTGAGTGTAGGACACGACCACTAAGATAAACCCTAGGTCACACCTCTCTTCTCATTTCTGACTCCTCTCCATTTTCTACTCTTTAGGATGACGGAGATGAAGAACAAGTTTGCACAACCGGATGAAGACACACCTTTTGGACGTCACTTGAAGGAAGTCACTAGGTACTTGAACATTGGAATACCAAGCTTCACCGGGACGTACAACGCCACTTTACCTGAAGAGGAGCGCTGGATGATTCAAGTACAAGTTCCAGGAAGGACGTTCTCGCCAACTTCTAAACCCATAGAGTTTTCTTTCAAAGCACCCACCTGGAGTCTAGGCAAGAGCATGGCAGCCCACATTACCATTGGACGCATTGGAGAAGTTTACAACAGGGAGCTTAAGGACACTCTTTACCAAATATGTGGGCGCCGAGACAAGCAATGGGAAGTAATCAGCACCAGGAAGGATATATCCATTGCAGCCTTCATTCAGGAGTTAAACCAGCACATTCGATGCCAGGAGAACCAGATGTGCGTGGACATGATGGACTTAAATAAGGCGAAGACTAGGATCATCGAGCTGGAGGAAGAACTCAAGTTTACACGCGATGGGTATGAGGAGGAAATCAAGACACTAATGGAGAAGAATGACGACCTAGTCAAGAAGATCAGAGTAATCATGGGAGGACCAGCACCGGGAGACGAAGACGAAGATCCCACTTGCCCGGACAACTACATCATCATCGACAACACCGATTCCGATCCTAGTGATGATGACTATGAAGACGAAGCTGGAGCAGACATCATGGAGTCTTCCACCGATCAAAATTTCTAGATGACTGCCATATATCACTAGTATTCCCCCATGTATTTAGTAGTAGTTGAACACTTGTGCGATAGTTCTAGATCGTTTGTATGCCCTTGCTTGATTGATTGAGTGAAAGGATTGTGTTTGTCTCATGTGCATATGGGTAGTGTTTTCTGATTAGACCTCTTTTCTATTCTAAATCTCTTCCATCTAAACCCCTCAGATGCCTCCGAGACGTGACACCAATTTTGCCTTCCCACCGGAGCTCACCCAGTTGATCCAACAGCAGAATACGTTGATGCAATTGCTAGTTCAGAATCAGGGCAACAACAACAACAAGACCAACAACAACCCGCCGCCCGTGGACAACCTAGCCCGTTTTCTAAGGTTACAACCGCCGGTGTTTTCCAGTAGCACCGAGCCCATAGTTGCGGACGATTGGCTACGCCGTATTGGAAGGGAGTTGACCACCGCAGGTTGCATAGATCCTGAGAGAGTGCGCTTTGCCGCACATCAATTGGATGGACCAGCAGCCTCATGGTGGGAGAATTACACAACCACTTTTCCTATAGCCAATGTCACTTGGGACCAGTTTCAGCAAGCTTTCCGCACAGCCCATGTCTCCACTGGAGCTATGCAAATGAAGAAGTGGGTGTTCTGCAACCTACGCCAAGGGAACCGTACTGTGGCTCAGTACGTGGATGATTTTAGCAAGTTATCTCGCTACGCCCCTGATGATGTGGGCACAGATGCAGCGAACCAGGAGAAGTTTATGGAAGGGCTGAATGATGAGATGAGTATGCATTTGATGGTAGCAACCTTCAACAACTACCAGGAGTTGGTAGATAAGGCTCTTATGATTGAAGGGAAGCAACAGCAGATTGAGAGCCGCAAGAGGAAGTATGGACAAGGGAAGTATAGCTCAAGAGCTCAGCAGAAACCTCGCCTAACCCCGAACTCGGGAGGACTTGTTCATAACCATGGAGGTCACAACCACACTAGAGGAGGATCGCATAACCACAATGGTTCTAAGACTGGGAATGGGAACGGAACCAACAATAATCATAACCGCCCCAACCCAACCACACTCGCCAAAAGGGACTTAAGTCATGTTACTTGTTTCAAGTGCGGGAAGACTGGACACTACGCCACGGAGTGCCCTGAAGGAAAGAATGGAAATGGAAATGGGAGCGCTGGGAAGAAGCCAAATCCATTCAACAAAGGACAAGTGAACCACGTTAACGTGGAGGAGGTTGAAGAGCAGCCGGACGCGGTAATAGGTAAGTTTTTGGTTAAGTCATTTACCACTCTTGTTCTTTTCGATACTGGTGCATCGCATTCATACATATCAAGGGGATTCGTGGATAAGTTTAAACTACCAACCCAAACCCTTAGGACCCCTCTTTTAGTAAGTTCACCCGGAGTAGAGTATATGGCCAGCCGATGGTGTGACCAGATACCCTTAACCATTGGTACACATGTTTTTTCGTCCGACCTAATTGTCTTGGAGTCACAAGGATTGGATGTGATATTGGGTATGGACTGGATGTCAAAATTTGGAGGAAGCATTGACTGTGGTAGTAAGTCGATTTATCTCACCACCCCGGAAGGGAAAAGGATTAAGTATGTATCTAGGCATGTGCCTAGGAGGAGTCAAGTGAATGCCCTTACGGGAGTTGTTCAGGAGGAAGTGCATGTAGTGAAGGATTACCCGGATGTTTTTCCAAAGGAGTTACCAGGCATGCCACCAGATAGAGACATTGAGTTTTTGATAGAGCTGTTGCCAGGTACAGGACCAATATCCAAGAGACCCTACCGGATGCCCGCAAATGATCTGGAAGAAATTAAGAAACAGATCAAGGAATTATTGGAGAAAGGATACATCCGAAGAAGTTCATCACCTTGGGGAGCCCCAGTACTTTTGGTTGAGAAGAAGGATAAATCCCTGAGGATGGTTGTTGATTATCGAGCATTAAATGAAGTGACGATTAAGAACAAGTACCCACTGTCGATGATCAACGATCTGTTTGATCAGTTGCAAGGAGCTAAAGTGTTTTCGAAGATCGATTTGCGATCGGGGTATCATCAGTTGAAGATACGAGAGAAGGACATACCAAAGACAGCGTTCACAGCACGATATGGATTATACGAGTACACGGTCATGTCATTTGGACTGACTAACGCCCCTACCTATTTCATGAGCATGATGAACAAGGTGTTCATGGAGTATTTGGACAAGTTTGTTGTGGTGTTTATTGATGATATTATGGTATACTCGAGGAACGAGGAGGAGCACAAGGAGCATTTGCACTTAGTACTCGAGAAACTCAGGGAACACCAGTTGTATGCTAAGTTTAGCAAATGCGAATTTGGTTGAAGGAAGTCGGGTTCCTTGGACATGTTATATCGGGAGAAGGTATAGCAGTAGACCCCAGCAAAACTCAGTCAGTCACTGAATGGTTGGCACCCACTTCAGTTAGCGAGATCCGCAGTTTTCTTGGACTCGGAGGATACTACCGAAGATTCATCAAGAATTTTTCCAAGATTGCAAAGCCAATGACTGAACTGTTGAAGAAGGATACTAAGTTTAAATGGACAGAAGATTGCGAGGCAAGTTTCCAGGAATTGATGAAACGTTTGACTACAGTGCCAGTGCTAACACTGCCAGATATGCATAAGGAGTTCCAAGTGTACTGCGATGCCTCACTCTTAGGACTTGGATGTGTGCTTATGCAGGACGGGAGAGTTGTTTCGTATGCTTCACGACAATTGAAACCTCATGAGTTGAACTATGCCACGCATGATTTGGAGTTAGCAGCCATAGTACATGCATTGAAGACCTGGAGACATTACCTTATTGGAAACCTTGTGATGTGTACACGGACCATAAGAGTTTGAAGTACATTTTCACCCAGAAGGAACTGAACCTTAGACAGAGGAGATGGTTGGAACTTATAAAGGATTATGACATGAAGCTACACTATCATCCAGGAAAGGCCAATGTCGTAGCAGACACTTTGAGCGGGAACAGTTATGCTAATATCCTTGAAAGTAAGGGACTGCCGAAGGAATTAGCAGAGGACATCATGGAACTTCGATTGGAGATTGTTCCTAGAGGATTTCTTGCAACAATGGAGTTCCAGTCGACATTGCTGGACAAGATTCGGGAAGCCCAGAAAGAGGACAAGGAGATTGTTGAGATAAAGGAGAAGATGAGCAAAGGAAATGCCAAAGATTTCGTGAAGATGAGCACGATACCCTATGATTTGAGGACCGAGTTTATGTGCCCAATAACCAAGAGATCAGGAAGTTAATACTTCAAGAGGCCCATGACTCACCATACTCGATACACCCCGGAAACACCAAGATGTATTTGGATTTGAAGGAACGTTTCTGGTGGACCGGTATGAAGGAGGATATTGCCGAGTATGTCGCCGTATGTGATGTATGTCAACGCGTGAAGGCAGAGCATCAGAAGCCAGCAGGACTGTTACAGCCTATGCCGATACCCGAATGGAAGTGGGATAAACTGGGCATGGACTTTATCACCGGATTGCCCAGGACCAAATAAGGATATGATTCCATATGGGTAGTAGTTGATCGCTTGACCAAAGTAGCTCACTTCATCCCAGTGAAAACCACCTATACGAGTGCAAAGCTGGCCAAGATATATATGTCCAGGATAGTATGTCTGCATGGAGTTCCGAGGACCATCGTATCAGATCGAGGAACATAGTTTACCTCAAAGTTTTGGCACCAGTTGCACCAGACCCTGGGAATGAGATTGGAGTTTAGTACAGCATTTCATCCGCATACGGATGGACAAACAGAGAGAGTCAACCAAATTTTGGAGGACATGTTGAGAGCCTGTGCGCTAGATTATGGATCTAGTTGGGATGACAATTTGCCATACACAGAGTTTTCCTACAACAATAGCTATCAAGCCAGTTTGAAGATGGCACCGTTTGAAGCCATGTATGGACGAAGGTGCAGAACACCGTTGATGTGGGACGAGGTAGGAGACCGATAGTTGTTTGGACCAGACTTGACCAAGGAGTCTGAGCAGAAGGTTAAATTGATTCGAGACAGATTGAAGATTGCTCAGTCTAGGCAGAAGAGTTATGCTAACTCAAAACGCAAGGAGGTAACCTATGAAATTGGAGACCGAGCATATCTGCGAGTGTCACCCTTGCGAGGAGTGAAACATTTTGGAGTTAAGGGAAAGTTAGCCCCGAGATTTGTAGGACTGTATCGTATTTTGGAACGGATGGGAGAAGTTGCCTACAAGTTGGAGTTACCCGAGGGACTGTCAGGAGTTCATGACGTGTTTCACGTTTCATAGCTAAAGAAGTGTCATGCTGAGATGGCAAATATACCGCTTAGAGATACAGTACCCCTGGAGGCGATTCAGTTGGACAGTGATTTGACTTATGAGGAGAAACCAGTTCAGATTCTTGAGTTTGCCACCAGAATCACCCGAAGTAAGGTTATCAAGTTGTGTAAAGTTCAGTGGAGCCACCATACTGAGGACGAAGCCACCTGGGAACGAGAGGATGATCTCCGCAAAGACCACCCGCACCTATTTTCTAGCTAGCTCGAATCTCGAGGGCGAGATTCATCTTAAGGGGGGTAGGTTTGTAACGTCCCAAATTTTCAATTTGGAATGTTATACATTAGATCATCATTGCATATCATGTTTTATTGCTTTTCCGTTCCATAATCCTCGAAATTCTAAGCAACTCAAGGACCCTCTGAGAGAGTTGGGGATTTTCCCAGTTTTCATATTTGATTCTTTTATCAAATTTTGAAACAAGGATTATGGTTTTAATTATTTTTCTCTCTGAAAATATTTCATACTAAAATACAAGAGAGGAGACAATATGACTTCTCCAAAATAAATGAAATATTGGAGGAAAAATACTGAAATCAAATATTTGCTCCATTTGGATTTTATTGCAATTTTGTTTGCATTAGAAAAATTGCACGTTTTCAAAATTGCATTTTAGGGCCAAGAAAATGTTCATCTCGTTCTAAATATTTTATTTAGACGGTGAAAATTTATTTTGGCATTTTTAGTTTATTTATTTATTTTTTTAGGATTTTATTTCGGTCGGCGATATTTTTTTTAGAAGTTCCTGCGCCCGACTGGGCCTAAGGCCCAGCCGAGCCAGGCCGCCGCCGCCGCCGACTCGGACAAGGAGTCCGAGCCGGACTCCACTCCACCGCCGCCGCCTTGACCCCTCCTCTAAGCCGCCCCGCCCCGTCCCTTTATATACGCCGCCACCCCGCCCCAAACGCCACCGCCACCGCCGCCGCAGCCACTGTCGTGCGCCTAGCACCGCCGCCCGCGCCGTGCCTAGCCGCCCCCGCCGCAGCCGAGCGCCGCTGCCGCCGCCCTCGCGAGCCGCCGCTCCGCCGCCGCACCTCGCCTCGCCGGAGGTAGTCGCCGGACTCCGCCGCCGGTTTTTTATAAAACCATTCGGTATTTTTTAAACCCTAGATCCGTTTTTTCGGATTCACCGGTTTTTCTCGGTTCTTCTAGTTAGCGGACTTTCGTCCGAACGTTTGTGTTAACGAACGGTTCTTCGCCCATTAGACACAACTAACAAACGCTCGTTCATTAGTCTGTTCGTCAGTTTTCTTTTATCGGATTTAATCCGCGATTTTATCTGATCGCGATTTTTCATCCGATCTTAGTTTTTGTTTATCTTTTCGCTCGTTAGTCAGAATTAGGCGATTCAAGCGCCTATAGTTTCATCTCGAAACCCTCTTTCCATTTAACCAACTCAAAAAAGTTTTCTCTACTGTAAAATTTGACCTAGTTTCAGATTAGTAAACGAAGCTTCTTTCTTTCACCATTTGAGTTTCGTTGCTCCATTTGATTTGATTCTTTTTGCAAACTAGAGTTCTTAATTTGAATTTTCTAGTCAACCTCTTTTATTTGAGTTTTGCTTGTGCATCGTTGCTTGTTACTTATGTATGCTATTTTTTGCTTGCGATAGAACACTCGGAGTGCGAAGCGTGCTACTACGAGTCCCTAGGTTTCGCAGATCGTCAGCAAGGCAAGTAAAACTTTGATCATACCCCTTTATCACCCAGTTTTTATGCATTAGTTCCAATCCTCAAACATTGCATGATTACGATGTCATTAACTTGTGGGTTGGGAAGTAGTTGATCAGGTAGAACCTATTGCCCTGTTATATTCAAACCTTTGGGAGTTACTCTACGTGTTGCTTATATTACTATGCTATGCTATGCTCGTAGACGTGGTTTGGGTTTGAATGAAATCCATGACAGATGTGAGATTGTTAAATTAATGGTTCAACTTAAGGTGGCAACTTAATCAAACAACTGGGTGGATTGAGGCACCTGGAGTACCTAGTGTTGCCTGTATTTTTTTGGAAATCCCGGAGTACCAGTGTGATCTTCCTATGGACCGCCACCCAGGCTCAAAGGGAACTGAGATGATTCATGCTAGAAACTTCCGTGTGCAGCCACAAGCTATTATGGGCTCTAGCATAGTTGAGTAAGTTACGTGAAGCTCTTGAAGAGGCAGATCAGTAGGTAGTGGGATGTACGTTTGGTATGGTCTGTTCGGAGTAGAGAGTTAATGTTTCTAAAAGACTGTGTCTCGGTCATCCGTTTCTCAAACACCCTGTAGTGCAAGAAATACAACGGAGGAGATCGAGTCTTGTGGGGAGAAGTGCGCAAACCTCTGCAGAGTGTACAATCTAATCATGGTTAGCCGTGTCCCCGGTTATGGACAATTCTTGAGTATCTAGTACTTGGGTTATCACATGTATCTCATTATGTATAATTAATATTGTTGGGTTGTTAATCACTTTAATTGGGATTGAGTTGGAGGAACCTTCTCAATGATGTTTCAACTACCATGATAGTAAAATTAAAATCTATTCCTTTGTTGTAGGGGAAAATTGGCTTTTCGCAAAACTGTAACCATAGAGCTTTCCACCAGCCAAATATGCATGTAATGATAGAATTATTTTGTTCTTGCTCTACTGTGTTACTTTGCCAGCATATTCCATGTGCTGACCCGTTTCGGGCTGCAACGTATTATGTTGCAGACTTTTCAGATGAGGAGTAAGGTTCGTTAGGTCGTTGTCGTGCAGCTTAGTTATGCCGTTGGAGTTGATGGACTCACCTTATGTTCCAAGCCTTCCACTATTATCGTATTAGATGGCCTTAAGCCATATTATTGTAATAAGTTCTCTCTTGAGACATTCGATGTAATAAGTGTGTGATTGCTACTCTGTTATAAATCCTTCGAGTATTGTGTGTGTCAGCATTACCGATCCAGGGATGACACTGAAGCACAGAGACTTGACCATCTGAGGTCGGGCCGCTACAATCGGGAGATGGCAATCTCCATCAACATCTTCATCAGCACCATCTCCTATCAAAACCCTAGTTCATCTCTTGTATCCAATTCTTGTCTCCAAGTCCGGGATTGGTACCTGTGGGTTGCTAGACGTGTTAATTACTCCTCATAGTTGATGCTATTTGGTTTATCTGGTGGAAGATCATATGTTCAGATCCTATATCCATATTAATACCCCTCTGATTATGAACATGAATATGCTTTGTGAGTAGTTACGTTTGTTCCTGAGGACATGGGAGAAGTCTTGCTATTAGTAGTCAAGTGAATTTGGTCTTCGTTCGATATTTTGATGAGATGTATGTTGTCACACCTCTAGTGGTGTCATGTGAACGTTGACTACATGACACTTCACCATTGTTTAGGCCTAGAGAAAGGCATTGTGGAGTAATAAGTAGATGATGGGTTGCTAGAGTGACAGAAGCTTAAACCCTAGTTTATGCGTTGCTTCGTAAGGGGCTGATTTGCATCCATATGTTTCATGCCATGGTTAGGTTTACCTTAATACTTTTGTTGTAGTTGCGGATGCTTGCAATAGAGGTTAATCATAAGTGGGATGCGTGTCCAAGTAAGGAAAGTACCCAAGCACCGGTCCACCCACATATCAGATTATCAAAGTACTGAACGCGAATCTTATGAACATGATGAAAACTAGCTTGACGATATTCCCATGCATCCTCGGGAGCACTTTTCTCTATATAAGAGTTTGTACAGGCTTGTCCTTTGCTACAAAAAGGATTGGGACACCTTGCTGCACTTTATTTACATTTGTTACTTCTTGCTCGTTACAAATTATCCTATCACAAAACTATCTGTTACCACTTGTTTCAGTACTTGCAGAGAAAACCTTGCTGGAAACCGCTTATCATTTCCTTCTGCTCCTCGTTGGGTTTGACACTCTTACTTATCGAAAGGACTACGATAGATCCCCTATACTTGTGGGTCATCAAGACTCTTTTCTGGCGCCGTTGCCGGTGAGTGAAGCGCCTTTGGTAGGTGGAATTTGGTAAGGAAAATTTATATAGTGTGCTGAGATTTACTGTCACTTGTTACTATGGAAAGTAATCCTCTGAGGGGCTTGTTTGGGGTATCTTCACCCCGACCTGTAGAGCAAAGAGTTGCTCCTCAACCTACTGAACCTTCTGAAAATGAAAATGTCTACTTTGAAATTCCTTCGGGTATGATAGAAAAACTGCTAGCTAATCCTTTTGTAGGAGATGGAACAAAGCATCCTGATGAGCACTTAATATATGTAGATGAAGTTTGTGGCTTATTTAAGCTTGCAAGTGTACCCGGAGATGTTGTTAAGTAGAAGGTCTTCCCTTTATCTTTGAAGGGAGATGCATCGACATGGTATAGGCTATGTGATGATATGGAGTCTTGGAATTACAAACAATTGAAATTGGAATTTCGTCAGAAGTTTTATCCTATGCATCTTGTTCATCGTGATCACAATTATATATATAATTTTTGGCCTCGCGAAGGAGAAAGCATCGCTCAAGCTTGGGGGAGGCTTAAATCAATGTTATATTCATGCCCCAATCATGAGCTCTCAAGAGAAATGATTATTCAAAATTTATATGCTCCGTGAGGGAGTCCTGGATTAGGGGGTATCCGGACAGCCGGATTATATCCTTTGGCCGGACTGTTGGACTATGAAGATACAAGATTGAAGACTTCGTCCCGTGTCCGGATGGGACTCTCCTTGGCGTGGGAGGCAAGCTTGGCAATACGGATATGTGGATCTCCTTCCTTGTAACCGACTCTGTGTAACCCTAGCCCCCTCCGGTGTCTATATAAACCGGAGGGTTTTAGTCCGTAGGACAACATACAATCATACCATAGGCTAGCTTCTAGGGTTTATTCTCTCTGATCTCGTGGTAGATCAACTCTTGTACTACCCATATTATCAAGAATAGTCAAGCAGGACGTAGGGTTTTACCTCCATCAAGAGGGCCCAAAACTGGGTAAAACATCGTGTCCCCTGCCTCCTGTTACCATCCGCCTTAGACGCATAGTTCAGGACCCCCTACCCGAGATCCGCCGGGTTTGACACCGACATTGGTGCTTTCATCGAGAGTTCCTCTATGTTGTCATCATTAGGCTTGATGGCTCCTTCGATCATCGATAGCGATGCAGTCCAGGGTGAGACTTTTTCTCCCCGGACAGATCTTTGTATTCGGCGGCTCCGCACTATGGGCCAACTCGCTTGGCCATCTGGAGTAGATCGAGAGCTACGCCCCTGGCTATCAGGTCAGATTTGGAAACTTGAACTACACAGCCGACATCCACGGAGACTTGATCTTCGACGGATTCGAGCCCTTGCTGAGTGCGCCACACGGTCACGATGAGCATGACTTAGCTCCACCATCGGACAGTGTTCAGGAGATCGCACCGGCGACTGCTCCGACCCTCAAATTGGAGCCAGTTGCACCATCTAGTGACGGGTGGATAGACCCCACCGCGGAGGCTGCACTCTCATCAGCGATCGAGCCAAGTATCGACCTTACCCTTCACAAGAGCCATGACGCCAAACTGTCGGATTCTTCCACGGCCACGGACTCCGAACCGCCTGCGCCCGTGCCCATCGAATCCGACTGGGCGCCGATCATGGAGTTCACCTCCGCGGATATCTTTCAGCACTCGCCTTTCGGCGACATACTGAACTCATTAAGGTCTCTCTCTCTCTGTCAGGAGAGCCCTGGCCGAACTACGTCCGGTAGAATTGGGATGCGGATGACGAAGAAATTCGCCGCCCACCCACCACACACTTAGTAGCCACTGTCGATGATTTGACCGACATGCTCGACTTCGACTCCGAAGGCATCGATGGTATGCACGACGATGTAGGAAATGAACAGGAACCACTACCCACAGGGCATTGGATGCCCACTTCATCATATGATCTATACATGGTGGACACACCCAAAGAAAACGACGACGAAGAACGGAAGGACGCAACGAAGGGTTGTTCCCTCGAGAAGCAGTCAAAGGGGCGGCGTAAGCGTCACTCCAAATCCCGCCTTGGCAGAAGCAGCGATCATATAAACCATGCGATAGAGCAAGGGGAGCCAGCGGACGATAAACATGGCATTGAACCATCGTCCGACCACGGCAACACGGAGAATCAAACCGAACAACCCGACTCCGTCGAAGATAATGGTCCGGATGACATCACACCGGACAGGCACCCGGAGCAACAGAATACCCATCAAAGGCTTGTTGCCACTGCAAGGAGTCTGAAAAAGTAGAAGCAAAGGCTCAGGGTTGCACAAGACACACTCAGAATCAGATGGAGTGAAGTACTCAACACTGCAGCAAAGTACGGCGGTAATCGCCACACCAAGAGCTACCAGAAGCGAAAGTTGCTACCTGAATTCGATGAGGAGGCCTTAGATCCCCTGCAATCAAAAAACAAAATGGCCATCCGGTCGGATAGACGACCTTGTGGCCAACATAAAGCGGCAAACGACGCCGCACATAAGCCAGTATGCGACCCACATGAGGGCTCGCATCAAAAGGACGGCGCAACCAGATCCATCTATGGGCCATGCAAGCGCGCTCCAGCATGCAATGCAACACAACAAACATCCCAACACCACGGTACACCCAAATACAGGGGTGCCGCACACCCCCTATGTTTCACCGATGAGGTGCTAGACCATGAATTTCCAGAGGGATTCAAACCCGTAAGCATAGAGGCGTACGACGGAACGACAGACCCTGGGGTCTGGATTGAGGACTACATCCTCCATCTCCATATGGCTCGAGGAGACGATCTCCACGCCATCAAGTACTTACCCCTCAAGCTCAAAGGGCCAGCTCGGCACTGGCTTAAAAGCCTCCACGAAAACTCCATTGGAAGCTGGGAAGAGCTCGAAGACGCTTTTCGGGCAAATTTTCAAGGGACCTATGTCCGACCACCGGATGCAGACGATTTGAGTCATGTAACTCAACAGCCCGGAGAGTCAGCCCGAAAGCTTTGGAACAGGTTTCTCACTAAAAAGAACCAAATAGTCGACTGCCCGGACGCCGAAGCCTTAGTAGCTTTTAAGCACAGCGTTCGAGACGAATGGCTTGCCACACACCTCGGCCAAGAAAAGCCGAGAACAATGGCAGCATTAACAAGCCTCATGACCCGCTTTTGCGCGGGCGAGGACAGCTGGTTAGCCCGATGCAGCACCAGCGACCCAAGTACATCCGAAGTCAGGGACGGAAACAGGAGACCACGAAGCAGCAAAAACAAGCACCGGAATAAAGAATACAGCCCAAAGAGTACGTCGGTAAATGCCGGAGATAGGAGCTCTCGGCCAAGTTAACAAAAGCTACCCTCCAAAGGCAACCGAGACGAACTGTCCAGCCTAAACAAGATTCTAGATAAAATATGTCAGATCCACAGCACCCCTGATAAACCTGCAAATCATACCCATAGAGAATGTTGGGTCTTCAAGCAGTCCGGCAAGCTCAACGCCGAACATAAGGGTCAGGATACAACAAGCGAAGACGAGGACGAGCCTCGCAAGCAAAGCACTGCGGAACAGAAGAAATTCCCACCAGAAGTCAAAACAGTAAACGTCTTACACGTGACAAAGGGGAGAAACAAAGCGGCACTCCTAGAGACACATGCCCCAGGGCCTCTCACCGCGGAGTTCTGCCACTGGTCGTCCCAACCGATCACCATTGACCATCGGGATTACTCGGCAAGTATCCGGCATGTAGGATGGGCTGCCTTGGTATTAGACCCAATAATTGACAGATACCACTTCACACGAGTCCTGATGGACGGCGACAGCAGTTTAAACCTGATATATCAGGACACAGTCCGCAAAATGGGGATAGACCCAACAAAAATTAGCCGCAGCAATACTACCTTTAAAGGAATAACGCTAGGCCCAGAGGCCCATTGCACGAGCTCCC
Organism: Triticum urartu; assembly: GCF_003073215.2. Lineage (NCBI taxonomy): Eukaryota > Viridiplantae > Streptophyta > Magnoliopsida > Poales > Poaceae > Triticum > Triticum urartu. The sequence continues at coordinate 76,368,679 of NC_053024.1, read as the reverse complement.
TGCTACTAGAGGTTATATTCGGCTTTCCCGATAACTTCCGCAGCGAAAATTTAACATTCCACATCGCTCCGTTCCAAAGTGGTTATCAAGCACTACTCGGACGCGAAGCTTTCGCTCACTTTAACGCAATACCGCATTACGCTTCTCTCATGCTTAAGATGCCCGGTCCACGTGGAATCATTACAGTAAATGGAAATATTGAGTGCTCCTTGCGCGCGGAAGACCGTGCGGCTGCCTTGGCAGCCGCACACTAAACGGCCTCACCAACTAAAGCATCTGACGGGTCGTTAAGACCACGGACGCGGTTGGACGAGCCTGGTGTAGCTATATGTAATCGATATAGGTTTGATGGCTATACCCCTATTACAATACAAGGGGCTCAACACGCGCAAACAAGTGGCAATTAGGCTCAACTTTACTCATTTTGAACTGTACATGGCTTATTTAGTATAACCTACCTTTTGCACGACAACTTTTCAATTAATTTCCTTTCATTTTCAGATGACCATCATGCTACACCCGTCCAGAATACGGCACAACGGAGACACGGGCGCAGACATGCAGCAGGGACCCGTTCCAAGGATTCTTTTTAGATTAAGACCCTGCGTAAGCCTTCTTTACTGCCTCTTGTTGATACACATCCCTCAGATTCTCAGTACAATCGAGAAGGATGCTGACGTATTGGCATGTGGCCACGTCAGAATATTGCACGTACCTGGACACCAGGGGCTCGTTACAAAGGGCAGTGTTTCGACCCGGTTTACATCATAAAGACCGAATACCCTAGGGAGTGTTCGGCGTCGTGAGTTTGGCCTTATATGCATCAGCTCCAAATCATGTCTTTGGTCAAATGTTGGGTTTGCCCGGCTCCTATGTTTTGCTGCCTTACGTTCCGCTCTGTCAGCTAAGGCGGCACCAGGAAAACTACTGCGATTGTGCCCTGGTTCATCCGGACGAGCACCTCAGTAGAGAAAGTCGAAAACTGACAGTGATGATATAGCGTGAGACTGGTCAACCACTCGATGACCTAGGGGAATCTTCGGGATTCCTCCGCCTTAACGAAGGGCCATTTCCCGGCCAGGCATGTACGCGCCCCAAATACGGTTGAGCGCAGAGCCACCAGGGGCTATATAGTAGCCCCACTGTCAAACTCCTCTGGCTAAGTGAAAGTGTTAAAGCATTATAGTCCGTTTGCCAAGTTCGCTGCACTATCACCTCCTTAATGGACCAAGACGTTGGATCAAGTGTGAACATGCGTCTTCTGCGAACACCCCCGCATTATATGCGTGGGGGCTGAAGCCGATGACTGCCATCTTTCAGGTTATATACATATATACATAAACAGCCGCACAGGAGGCATCATAGCACATTTGGGAAAAAGTATAAATATAGCCTTGATAAATTCAATAAAACATTGTTCTTACGATGGGAATACATGTCACTTAAACATAATATTCTTCGAGCACTGAGCCTCTATCAAACAAGCGCCTTCAATAACTTCTTCAAAGTAGTGCTCAGCAGCCACTCGGCCTATGGCCGAACCCTGTGCCGCAACAGTGCTGGCATCCATCTCCACCCAGTATGTTTTGACACGGGCAAGGGCCATCCGCGAGCCCTCTATGCACGCCGACCTCTTTACAGCATCGATGCGTGGCACAGCACCAAGGAATTGTTGCACCAAGCTAAAGTAGCTATTCGGCCTTGGCCCTCCTGGCCATAGATGATCCACTACGGACCTCATGGCAAATCCGGATAATCTATGGAGCTCGGCCCAACGGTCAATCGCTCATTCAGCAACAGCGGACGGACTTGAGCGTGAAACTGTGACCAGAACAGCTTCTCCACTTCAGGACCCTTCTGATCCTTGAAGTACTCGGCCGCATCAGCAGCACTTGCAGCCAAATCCATGTACTCGTCCGCAGAACTCCATAGCCGTCCTAGAGGAGCATATTTTGGATCTCTGAACTTAGTCCGTAACAAGAAGGGCTTCCTAGAAATGATATCCGCAGCTTGATTCAGATCCTCCTTCGTCGCTCCAATTTTGGAGCGCGCCTCCTCGGCAGCCACCCAGGCCTTCTCCAGGTCCGTAGCCTTCGCCCGATTTTCCTCTTGAAGAAGCTGGTAACGGTCAGCAGCATGTTTTGACTCTACGGCCATCTTGGCAATTTTTTCTTTGCTCTCGCAATGTGCGGCCTGTTCAGCCTTTAAACCCTCGGCCGCCTTTAAAGAGGCTGCATTGCTGCTCCTTGCTTGCTCCTTGGCTTGGGCAAGTTCTGCCCGAAGGGTCTCCACGGTGGCAGCTCCAACTGAAGTCACAACATATTAAAGATACTGGCATCATGCTGCTCTTACTATGTGACGATCACCAGAAAAATCACTGACCCTTTGCCTCGTCAAGACGCTTGTTGACAAGCACGATGTCGGCATCTGCCGCATCCAGCTGCCGCCTTAGTTCGGCAAACCCATCAGTCCGGCTAACCACCGGAGCTTCAACCACCTGCACATAAAGGCGGTCTAGTTATTACCTGGGACTATGATCCTCTGTTTGCCGCCGTTTTCGACGACAACTAGAGGCTCAGGGGCTACTATCTACACAGGGCACATCTAAAAATGTGCGGTACTGTCAAAACTGTACATCATTTCACGTACCTCAAAACCCGTCAGTAGACTCATAAAGGCTTCATGCAACCCGCTTTCGGCGGACGAGATCCTTTCAATTACCATACCCATCAACGTGCGGTGCTCTTATGAGATAGCCGCTTGCTCTAGCAGATCCCTCAGTACGTCCGACCGCACACTAAACGGTGTCGGAATCTTTTGATTGCTCTCTTCAAGAGCCGGATACTGAGGACTTCGGGTGGTCATAGGATTACCTTCTGGCCTTGCCGGATCAGGGGAAACCCTCCGCGACGACACCTCGGGGTCACCCGTCTCGTGAGGCGGTGTGGCAGGGGGAGGCGTTTCGCTCTCCATCATCTCTGGAAGAAGATCCCCTGAAGACGAGCTCTGCTGAGAAGGGCTAAGATCTGAACTGCAAGATAAATGCTTCGGTTATTTTCCTCAAAAGTAAAGCGAGATATTTTTATTATTAAGTACCATTTTACTTACAGCTCGGTGGAGGGCTAATCCCCTTGAGGGCATAGTGCGGCCAGGGCAGCCCCCGATGCAGGACCCTTCGGCGAAGATTTCTTCCCCCATTTGGAGACCATTGTCTCCAGGTCCTCGGAGGCGGTCCTCTTCCTTCCCTAGGGAGAGGAAGTTTCAGTCCCTCCTCCCCAGCTAACCTCCTTCGCGGAGGCGCTAACCTCCTTGTTCCCACCTTTATCTTCTCCCAAGGGTGCTTGATAAGGCGCGATCTCCAGCATCCTGGTTAACACGGGATTTGGTGAGGTCTTAGGGAGGGGGGCGGACACCTGATCAACTTTGCCTTCACTATCCAATCCTGGACCAAGAGCGGTTTTTCTTTTTTAGGGCAACGTTTCTATAAATAAAACGGACAGTGTGTTCGGATGCGGGGCTACTTACTTGGGTATCTGGGTGATTGCAGCTCAGACCTGCATCCTCGGTGATGTCCGGACACATTATTTGTGGTCCGAAGAACAATTTGTACATCTCTTCGTGCGTCATGCCGAGGAAATGTTGGGTAGCTCGCGGTCCTTCCGGGTTGAATTACCACATGCGGAGGGGCTGGCGTTTGCAGGGCTGGACTTGACGGAAGAGCATAACTTGCACCACCATAACCAGACTGATATCTCTCTCGAAGAGATCTTGGATACGGCTTTGCAGCACTGGCACGTCCTTGGCTAGACCCCAGCTCAGCCCCCTGCTGATCCACGACATCAGTTGTGGTAGGGGGCCTGAGCGGAAGGCGGGGGCAGCTACCCACTTGGCACTTCGGGGAGCTGTCATTTAGAACCACTCCCGTCGCCACAATCCAGAAACCTCTAGGAAGTAACCCTCAGGCCATGGAGCGTCAGCAATTTTGCTTATTGCAGCGCCTCCGCACGCCGCGTGCTACCCCTCGATCATCTTTGGCTTCACGTCGAAGGTCTTGAGCCACAGGCCAAAGTGAGGGGTAATGCGGAGGAAGGCCTCACATACGACAATAAATGTCGAGATGTGAAGAAGGGAATCCGGGGCCAGATCGTGAGTATCTAGCCCGTAATGGAACATAAGACCCCTAACAAAGGGATCCAGAGCGAGGCCTAGTCCTCGGAGGAAGTGGGAGACGAACACGACGCTCTCGTTGGGTTCGGGAGTAGGGATGACCTGCCCTCGGGTGTCCTCCTCTGTGACGGAGGAAGGCATCCACCGACCTTGAAGGTTGGATCTGGACATAGTTGAAGGTTCGAAGTGCCTAAACCTGAGCTTTGGGTGTTGGAACTCGATGCGAGAGGCGGATTCGATTAAGATCGAGAGGAAAAGGCCTTGTCCCCTTTATAAAGAGGGTGAATATCAAGCATCCTCCTCATGGCCGTTTGGGACTTGCCTAAGATTTAGGAGTCCTACTAATAGGCACGGTTGGGTTACCCACGTCCGTATTAATGGGAATCCCGTAATAAGGGGACACGATCTCTGCTTCGACAAGACGTGCCAAGGAAACCGCCTCGCGAAACACGCTGAGATAGGTTAGGAAAAACGATTCGAATAAAGACCTGGCTGTGGTGTGATGTCACACTACGGGGTACGTCAGCAGATTAGATTTGTGTAAATATTATTCCCTCTACGGTGGTATGTGGAACTTATTTTTCAGAGCCGGACATGATCCTCGTGTTCAAAATCTTCTATGAAGTATTTGGAGGAGGAACCCGCCTTGCAATGCCGAAGACAATCTGCGCGCCGGACTAATCGTCATTGAAGCCTGGTTCAGGGGCTACTGAGGGAGTCCTAGATTAGGGGGTATCCGGACAGCCGGATTATATCCTTTGGCCGCACTGTTGGACTATGAAGATACAAGATTGAAGACTTCCTCCCGTGTCTAGATGGGACTCTCCTTAGCGTGGGAGGCAAGCTTGGAAATACGGATATGTAGATCTCCTTCCTCGTAACCGACTCTGTGTAACCCTAGCCCCTTCGGTGTCTATATAAACCGGAGGGTTTTAGTTCGTAGGACAACATACAATCATACCATAGGCTAGCTTCTAGGGTTTAGCCTCTCTGATCTCATGGTAGATCAACTCTTGTACTACTCATATTATCAAGAATAGTCAAGCAGGACGTAGGGTTTTACCTCCATCAAGAGGGTCCGAACCTGGGTAAAACATCATGTCCCCTGCCTCCTATTACCATCCGCCTTAGACGCACAGTTCGGGACCCCCTACCCGAGATCCACCGGTTTTGACACCGACACTCAGCTTTCTGATAACAATCGCACCATGCTCGATACTTCTTGTGCTAGCTATTTTATGATGAAGACTATTGAATTCAAATGGGATTTATTGGAAAGAATTAAATGCAACTCTGAAGATTGGGACCTTGACAAAGGTAAGGAGTCAGGTATGACACCTAAGTTTGATTGTGTTAAATCTTTTATGGATACCGATGTTTTCCGTAATTAGCACTAAATATGGACTTGACTCTCAGATAGTAGCTTCTTTCTGTGAATCTTTTGCTACTTATGTTGATCTCCCCAAGGAGAAGTGGTTTAAATATCATCCTCCCATAGAAGTAAAAGTAGTTGCACCTATTAAAGTTGAAGAAAAGATTATCACTTATACTAATCATATTGTTCCTACTGCTTATGTTGAGAAACCACCTTTCCCTGTTAGGATAAAGGATCATGCTAAAGCTTCAACTGTGGTTAATGCAATATTAATACATATACACCTCCTTAGCAAGTTAAAGTTGAACCTAATATTGCTATTGTTAAAGATCTCTTGTCTGATAATATTGATGGGCATGTTATTTATTTCTGTGATGAAACTACTAGAATTGCTAAACCTTGTGCTAAATATAACCTAGACCCATGGTAGGCATGCCTGTTATTTCTGTTAAAATAGGAGATCATTGTTATCATGGCTTATGTGATATGGGTGCCAGTGCTAGTGCAATACCTATTAGCCTTTATAGAGAAATTATGCATGATATTGCACCTGTTGAGTTAGAAGATATTGATATTTCACCAATGGGAATTGTTAGAGATGTTGAAGTCTTGTGTGGGAAAACTAAATATCCTGCTGATTTTCTTGTTCTTGGTTCCCCACAAGATAGCTTTTGTCCCATTATATTTGGTAGACCCTTCTTGAACACTTTTAATGCTACCATAGATTGCAAAAGGGATGTTGTTACTGTCGGTTTAGATGATATGTCTCATGAATTTAATTTCTCTAAATTTAGTAGACAACACCGTGAAGAAGAATTGCCTAGTAAGGATGAAATTATTGGTCTTGCTTCTATTGCCGTACCTCCTAGTGATCCTTTAGAACAATATTTGCTAGACCATGAAAATGATATGTTTATGAATGAAAGAAGGGAAATAAATGAAGTATTCTTTAAACAGGAACCTATTCTGAAAAACAATTTACCTGTTGAAATCTTAGGGGATCCTCCTCCACCCATGGGTGATCCCGTGTTTGAGCTTAAACCATTGCCTGATACTCTTAAATATGCTTATCTTGATGAGAAAAAAAATATCATGTAACCTTTCAGAGCATGAGGAAGAGAGATTATTGAAAACTCTGAAGAAGCATCGTGCTTCTATTGGGTATACTCTTGATGATCTTTAGGGTATTAGTCCCACTCTATGTCAACATAAAATAAATTTGGAAGAAGATGCTAAACTAGTTCATGATCATCAACGACGGCTGAATCCTAAAATGAAAGAAGTGGTAAGAAAGGAAATACTAAAGCTCCTTGAGGCATGTATAATTTATCCCGTTGCTGATAGTAAGTGGGTAAGTCATGTCCATTGTGTCCCCAAGAAGGGAGGTATTACCATTGTTCCTAATGATAAATATGAATTGATCCCTCAAAGAACTATTACAGGTTATAGGATGGTAATTGATTTCCGCAAATTAAATAAGGCCACTAAAAAGGATCATTACCCCTTACCTTTTATCGATCAAATGCTAGAAAGACTATCCAAACATACACATTTTTTCTTTCTAGATGGTTATTCTGGTTTCTCTCAAATACCTATGTCAGCCAAAGATCAATGAAAGACTACTTTTACTTGCCCTTTTGTTACTTTTGCTTATAGACGTATGCCTTTTGGTTTATGCAATGCACCTGCTACCTTTCAAAGATGCATGATGGCTATATTCTCTGACTTTTGTGAAACGATTTGTGAGGTTTTCATGGATGACTTCTCCGTCTACGGATCTTCTTTTGATGACTGCTTAAGCAACCTTGATCGAGTTTTGCAGAGATGTGAAGAAACTAATCTTGTCTTGAATTGGGAAAAGTGCCACTTTATGGTTAATGAAGGTATTGTCCTGGGGCATAAAGTTTCTGAAAGAGGTATTGAGGTTGATAAAGCCAAGGTTGATGCTATTGAAAAGATGCCATGTCCCAAGGATATCAAAGGTATAAGAAGTTTTCTTGGTCACGCCAGATATTATAGGAGGTTTATTAAGGACTTCTCCAAAATTTCTCGGCCCCTGACTAATTTATTACAAAAAGATATACCATTTGTCTTTGATGATGATTGTGTAGAAGTATTTGAAATACTTAAGAAAGCATTAATCTCTGGACCTATTGTTCAGCCACCTGATTAGAATTTACCTTTTGAAATTATGTGTGATGCTAGTGATTATGCTGTAGGTGCAGTTCTAGGACAAAGAGTTGATAAGAAATTAAACTTTATTCGATATGCTAGTAAAACCCTAGACAATGCTCAAAGAAATTATGCTACTACTGAAAAAGAATTCTTAGCAGTTGTATTTGCTTGTGATAAGTTCAGACCTTATATTGTTGATTCTAAAGTAACTATTCACACTGATCATGCTACTATTAAATATCGTATGGAAAAGAAAGATGCTAAACCTAGACTTATTAGATGGGTTCTGTTGCGACAAGAATTTGACTTACATATTGTTGATAGAAAGGGAGCTGAGAACCCCATTGCAGACAACTTGTCTAGGTTAGAAAATGTGCTTGATGACCCACTACCTATTGATGATAGCTTTCCTGATGAGCAATTAAATGTCATAAATACTTCTCATACTACTCCATGGTATACTGATTATGCTAATTATATTGTTGCTAAATTCATACCACCTAGTTTCACATACCAAC